>NC_052160.1:25862082-26015145 GCF_902713615.1 Scyliorhinus canicula
CCTATCGAACACTCCCAGCAATATGATTGCTCCTTTATGGCTTCATTTGACCTATTTGACTTAATTTGAAGAGCTTTTTAACATGTCGCCCCCTCCTTACTACTTTTGTAACAAAAAGTAATTGTGTTTGCTACATTGAAATGAATTAATTTGAACATCGTGTAGTAAATCTGGATTGATGGTGACCATGAGGAATGGAGCACAATTGAAATGAAAAATGAAATGAAAATCGGTTATTGTCACGAGTAGGCTTCAATGAAGTTACTGTGAAAAGCCCCTAGTCACCACATTCCGGCACCTGTTCAGGGAGGCTGGTACGGGAAATGAACCGAGCTGCTGGCCTGCTTGGTCTGCTTGAAAAGCCAGCGATTTAGCCCAGTGAGCTAAACGGTTTATGAAAGTGCAGTAGTTAAGTCAAGGTGGGTGGGGTGGGGAGCTATTGATAATAATTGGAGTAACGTCTCGGCCTTCTGACTAAGTAAGATCAAGCATCACATCAAGCCCATGATGAGGTGGAATGCCTTTTCTTGTCAGCTTGGATCTTGTATATCTCTTGTGGAGGCAATGGGTGAATTCTCTGCCTCCCTAGCCACGTGTTCCTCAGCGGCGCACTGTCCCAGCAGCGGGATTCTCCATTCCCGCCAGCGTCCAATGGGGGCCGGGATTCTACGACCTGGCATCGGTCGGAGTAACCCTGGGGAGACGCGAGAATCATGCCCCGACGCCGGCTTCCCCATTCTCCGGCACCGATTCTCGGGCGCCCGCGGGATTCCCACCACGCCGGTCGGGGCCGTTGACAGCAGCCCCCCACCCCCAGCAATTCTCCGGACCCCAATGGGCCGATGAGTTTGGCCGAGTCCGGCTGGCGTGGGTCACTCATGTCCCAGACAGCGGGACCTGGAAGGTGAGTCTGCGGGAGGGGGGATTTGAATTGGCTTTGGGACCAAGCAATGGAGTGAAGAGCTTGCTCCGTCCATTCTGCGCGTCGGCTTTGTAATTTGAAGAATGGAGTAAAAACATTTTTTTTTAAACTGCGGGTAGTTGTCGAACTCCACACTATCTGTAACTGCCTGGAGCTGTTTATTTACCCAGCCAATCTGGAAGCATTGGATTTGCAACATTCCAGTGATTATAATCGCAGAATTTGAAAGGTTGTTCTGTGTTGCCACGGGGGATCTGGGGGTTTTTGTTCGAATGGTTAGAGCGCTTCTCGGGGGTCAAGTGAAGGACGCACCGCCCTCAATATGAAACTATCGCCATGTGTCTGCGGTTGTTAAAACCTCTCATCCAGGCTCTCCTGCGACCATGATAGCCGAAGATTGGAATGTCCGCCCCACCAAAGGTGGTTTTGATGGGGGAGCGAGTCTAGGTTGATCAGGCGATTTTGAAGTGCGGTTTTTCTTTGGTTTCCAACATGTGGTACATTACATTCAGGGTGTACAATGGACGGTGCAGTATGGACAACAACAACTTACATGTACATAGCGCCTTTAACGTACTTAAACGTCACAAGGCTCTGTGCAGGAGCTTAATCAAGTCAATGCTGACACTAAGTCACATAAGGAGATATTAGGGCAGATGGCCAAACGCTGAGTCAAAGAGGTAGGTGAGCGCCTTAAAGTTAGCACTCCCATTAACCCTGAGAGGACCTCCCTAATCCTCTCCATCAGTCTGACCATCCACTTCCATCTCTCTGACAGTCGTACTCTAAATGCTAGCTCAGTCCTCAGATGCTGCCAGATCTACTGAGATTGTCCAGTACTTTCTGTTTTTGTTTCAGATTCCAGCATCCGCAGTAATTTGCTTTTATCAAGGATTGTCCATCCTCGCTCACTTGCCTCAGATCATCTGCTGCTGAAACTCTCATTAATGTTTTTGTTACCTCTAGACTTGACTATGGCAATACTCTCCTGGATGGTCTCCCAGCTCCTATTGTCTGTATACCTAAGGTCATCCAAAACTCTGCACTTACTTGCACCAAGACCTGTACACCGATCATCACCCCTGTGCACTCCAACCTACATTAACTCCCAGTCCAGCAACGGCTCATTTTAACCTGTTCCGAGCCCTCTTGCCCTCACCTCACAATCCTCCTCTAATTCTGGCCTCTTGTACATCCTGATTTTCTTTATTTCACTGTATGTGGTCCATGCCTTCCACCCAAGCTCTGCAAATTCTTTCCCTGACTGCCTTTGCTTCTCAATCTCACTTTGCTAATTTAAGATGCTCTTTAAAATTTACCTCGTTGACCAAGCGATTGGTCACCTGTCCTATTATTTATATGTACACATAGATATTAATAATCTCCAAAACTTTTTTTTTGATAAACAATTTTAATGAGGTATTTTTTGACATTGTAAACAGTAGAATTACAGAATAAGAAAACAAAAGGGACTGTACAATAAACCAAGTACACAGTGCAATTGCCGTAACCCGCCCTACCCAAATCTGCCTAATTGACCCCCTATACTACATTTCCCCCCCCCTGCTGACGATTAATTCTCCGCAAAGAAGTTAATGAATGGTTGCCTCCTCCGGGCGAACCCTGACACCGACCCTCTCAAAGCGAACTTGATTTTCTCCAAGCCCAGGAAACTCGCCATGTCTGACAGCCAGGCTTCCGACTTCGGGGCTTTGACTCCCTCCAAGCTAGAAGTATCCGTCTCCAGGCTACCAGGGAAGCAAAGGCCAAAACATCGGCCTCTCCCCCCCCCCCCCGCCCCCCCCCGGACTTCCGGGGCCTCTGAAACCCCAAAAGCGCCACCCCCGGACCCATTGCCACCCTTATGTTCAATACTCTAGACATGACGTCCTCGAACCCCTGCCAGTATCTCCTAAATTTTGGACACACCCAAAACATGTGGACATGGTCTGCCGGTCCTCTCAGACACTTTACACACCTGTCCTCTACACCGAAGAATCTACTAATCGGGGACACTGTCATGTGGGCCCGGTGGACGACCTTAAATTGAATCAGGCTGAGCCTGGCACATGTTGCAGTCCCATTAACCCTGCTCAGCGCGTCCGCCCACAGGCCCTCCCCAATCTCCCCTCCCAACTCCTCCTCCCATTTATGCCTCAGCTCCTTGGTCTGCGTCTCCTCCGCCCCCATGAGCTCCTTGTAAATATCTGAGACACTTCCCTCCCCCACCCATCCTCTGGACACTACCCTATCTTGGATTGCCCTTAGTGGCAAGAGTGGAAAAGATGGCGCCTGCCTGCGCAAAATGTCCCGCACCTGAATATACCGGAATTCATTCACCCTTGTCAACCCAAACTTAGGCTCCAGCGCCCTCAAGCCAGGGAAGCTCCCTTCCAAGAACAAATCTCCCATCCGCTCAATCCCCGCCCTCCGCCATACCCGATAACCACCATCTAACCTTCCTGGAGCAAACCGATGGTTGTCACATATTGGGGATCAGACCGATGCTCCCCGTGTGTGCGTGGGTTTCCTCCGGGTGCTCCGGTTTCCTCCCACAGTCCAAAGATGTGCAGGTTAGGTGGATTGGCCATGATAAATTGCCCTTCGTGTCCAAAATTGCCCTTAGTGTTGGGTGGGGTTACTGGGTTATGGGGATAGGGTGGAAGCGTTGACCTTGCGTAGGGTGCTCTTTCCAGGAGCCGGTGCGGACTCGATGGGCCGAATGGCCTCCTTCTGCACTGTAAATTCTGTTAGCTGCCCAATAATAGTTGCTGAAATTCAGCAGCGCAGGATTCCCGTTCCCCCTTCCCCCCAGTTCTGCTCGAGCATCACCCTCTTTATTCGTGAGGACTTGCCTACCCATACAAAGCCCAAAATGATCTTGCTTACCCTCTTAAAAAAAGAACTTGGAATGAAAATGGGGAGACACTGAAACACGAATAAGAACCTTGGGAGGATCGTCATTTTAACTGTCTGAACTCTCCCAGCTAATGACAGCAGGAGCACATCCCACCTCCGGAACTCCCGTTGCATTTGATCTACCAGCTAGGACAGGTTCAGCTTGTGCTGTCGACCCCATTCCCGCGCCACTTGTATTCCCAGGTACCTGAAACTGTCCCCAACTAACCGGAACAGCATCTCCCTCAGCCAGTCCCCTTGGCCCCTCTCCTGAACTACAAACATTTCACTTTTTGTCATATTCAATTTGTACCCTGAAAACCGGCCGAATTCCCCCAGGGTCGCCATGATTCCGTCCATCCCCGCCATCGAGTCCGAAACATACAAAAGCAGATCATCTGCATACAATGAAACCCTATGCTCCACACCCCCCCCCCAAAAACCAGCCCCTTCCAACCCCCTGACGCCCTCAGAGCAATTGCCAGTGGCTCTATAGCTAGCGCAAACAGCAGTGGGGAGACACCTGTCTCGTCCCACGGTGCAGTCTAAAATAGTCGGAAGTCATCCTGTTTGTCCTCACACTCGCCTCCGGGGCCTAATACAGCAGCCTGACACACCCCAAATCCAAACTGTCCCAGCACCTCCCATAAGTAGTCCCACTCTACCCGGTCAAATGCCTTCTCTGCGTCCATAGCCACCGGGCTAAATCGCTGGCTTTTAAAGCAGACCAAGCAGGCCAGCAGCACGGTTCGATTCCCGTACCAGCCTCCCCGGACAGGCGCCGGAATGTGGCGACTAGGGGCTTTTCACAGTAACTTCATTTGAAGCCTACTCGTGACAATAAGCGATTTTCATTTTCATTTCATTTTTCATTTTTCTGGGGGCATCATGATTACATTGAGCAATCTTCTTATATTCGCCACCAGTTGCCTACCTTTAACAAACCCTCCCTAATAACACTCGGCACACAATCCTCAATCCAGCAGTTTGGCATCCACGTTAAGAAGGGAGATCGGGGCAGCACAGTGGTTAGCATTGCTGCCTACGGCGCTGAGGACCCGGGTTCCAATCCCGGCCCTGGGTCACTGTCTGTGTGGAGTTTGCACATACTCCCCGTGTTTGCGTGGGTTTCACCCCCACAACCCAAAAGATGTGCAGGATAGGTGGATTGGCCATGCTAAATTGCCCCTTAATTGGAAAAAATTGGGCACTCTAAATTTATTTTTAAAAAGAAGGGAGATCGGCCTATAAGACCCACACGACTCCGGGTTCTTGTCCCGTTTTAAAATCAAAGAGATGGTAGCCTGCAACATCATCTGGGGAAGCACCCCTCTGTCCCTTACCTCATTAAAAACCTTGACCAGCAGCGGCCCCAATATCCGCATGCGCGGCTGATGTCATCGTTTGCGTCAGCCGCCGTTAACCTTGGCGCGTGGGCTTAGCGAACTTCGCTAAGCCTGCGATGCTGAGGTTCACGGGGCCCCGCTGCTAGCCCCGACCGGGGAGCAGAATCGGTTCCCGGGAGGGGGCGCGGAGGCTGCCGTGAAACACGGCCAGTTTCACGGCAGCCGTCACGACTCTCCGCATTTGCGGAGAATCGCGCCCATAACTGTGTTGAAATCCCCTCCCATAACCATCTGAAAATACTTTTGTCTTACATAGAATCACATTGAGCCTACACCATAGAAACCAGCCATTTGGCCCATCTAATCTATGTTGATATTTATGCACCGTAAAAGCTTCCTCCCACACTTCTTTATCTCAACTTGTCAACATACCCATATTTTCCTTTCTCCCTCTTGTGTGTATCTGGCTTTCCCTTGTACGTATCTATGCTATTCGCCTCAATCACTTCCTGTGGTAGCGAGTTTCATATTCACACAACTATCTGGGTGAATACATTTCTCCTGAATTCTTCATTGGATTTATTAGTGACTTTCTTATGTTGATGACCCTAAATTTTAGTCTTCCAACATTTTCTCTCTGTCCAGTCTCTAATTTTTAAAGACCTCTATCAGATCACCACTCAGCCTTCTTTTTTTATGTGAATAGACCCTCCGTTGCAGCATTTCTGATAGTTAGAACCTCTCAGTTCTGGTATTATCCTTGTGAATCTATTTTTGCATTTTCTTCAGTATCTATTTCACAGGTGCACAACACACAATACGAATAATACATAACAGACATACCCCTATGAGTTAAACAAGACTCTTGTGTATTGCAGAACTGGGAAGAGATATGAAAGAAAATCCAGAGCATAACTTAGGGCCTAGCCTAAAAACGTTCATCACAAAGGATGACCACGGTCTGGGTTTAGTCCTGATTGAACATGGATCCTTTCTGCAGATTCTACGTATTGTTGGGGACAGTTCCGGAGACAACAAAAGAGCAGCTAATCTAAAGCCAGGTATTTTATTAAAAGGGTATTGCCTGCGAATGAATCATCTAGTGAAACGTGACTACACTTTAAAAAATAATCAGCCAAGGGAGCAGGGTGGGATGGGGACGGTGACTGCGGGTGGGGGGGCGTATTGGGGATGGTGGCGGCAGAATTAACTAAAGCTGCAGGTATCATTTGTTTGTTTAGAATTTAATTTAAGGGGCAGCACGGTGGTGCATTGGTTAGCACTGCTGCCTCACAGCGCCGAGGTCCTAGATTCGATCCCGGCTTTGGGTCACTGTGTGGAGTTTGCACATTCTCCCTGTATTTGTGTGGGTTTCACCTCCACAACCCAAAGATTTGATTTGATTTATTATTGTCACATGTATTAGTATACAGTGAAAAGTATTGTTTCTTACATGCTGTACAAACAATGCATGCCGTATATAGAGAAGGAAGGAGAGACTGCAGAATATAATGTTACAGTTATAGCAAGGTGTAGAGAAAAGATCAACTTAATATGTGGTAGGTCCATTCAAAAGTCTGATGGCAGCAGGGAAGAAGCTGTTCTTGAGTCGGTTGGTACGTGACCTCAAACTTTGGTATCTTTTTCCTGACGGAAGAAGTGGAAGAGAGTATGTCCGGGGTGCGTGGGGTCCTTAATTATGCTAGGCTGCCTTTCCAAGGCAGCGGGAATTGTAGATAGAGGCAATGGATAGGAGGCTGGTTTGCGTGATGGACTGGGCTACATTCATGACCTTTTGTAATTTCCTATGGCCAATGAGATGTGTGGGGTAGGTGGATTGGTCACACTATAATTGCCCCTTAGTTGGAAAAGATTAATTGGGTAAAAAATTTTTTATTTATTTAATTTAAAAATAATCTAACATAATGACTGTGTTACTAGTAACAGTTTTGGTGACCATCATCCTACCGGATTGTATTAAAAATCCAACTGGTTCTCTTATGTCCTTTAGGGAAGGAAATCTGCCACCAGGTCTGGTCCAACTGTGTCTCCAGACGCACAGCAGTGTTTGACTTTTAATTGCCCTCCTGAAGTCACCTTGTAAGCCACTCAGTTGCATCACCATCACCTCCTGCAAGGCAATTAGGGATGGGCAATTAACGCTGGCTTTGCCAGTGGCACCAGCAGCCTATGAAGGAATCTAAAGGAAATGAGAAGTAGGTCTGCCTTTCCGCTTTTGTAACTCAGAGGAAACATCTTTGGTGTGAATAGGGAACTTGTGATCACAGGCAGTGGCTGAGATGACCAGGATAGATGCATGTGAGGAGAAGCTAAATAAACATCGTGGCCATGAGGGGAAAAAAGGAATAGAAGATGCCTTTTCTAGTTCTGGTGCAAAGTAATTGACGCTGTTTCTTCACAGATTCCGCCAGCCCTACTGTGTACTTCCAGCATTTTCTGTTTCTCATTTTAGAAGAATATGCTGTTGGGGCTCAGCCTCAATACCGACCCAAATGAAGAGAGGTACGAGGAAGCTTTTGTGGCAGGAATCAGATAGGTCAAATATCATGGGCGAGATTCTCCGGTCCGCCAGCTGTGTTTTTTGGCGCGGCACTCCCCCTGCTGGCAGTGGGATTCTCTGTCCAGCAGCTGGCCAATGGGGCCACCTCACGCCATTGGGAAACCCGTGAGCGTGGGTGCGCTGCCGGCGGACAAGAGGGTCCCACCCATGGAGAATTCTGCTCCATGTTTCTGCACCAAAAATTCTATATTCTGTCTGTATGATCAATTAAATTGAAAAGAAAATGCTGGGAACCCTCAGCTGATCAGGCAGTACTTAGAGAGAGAAACCCAATGATTGTTTCATCAGAACTGGAATAAGTTAGAGATTTTGCAGCTTGTAAACAAAGGGAAGGACTGTGTTAAGTTCGGGGACATGAATTAGATAACTAAAGGGATGATAATGCAAGACAAAAGACGAGAGTAATGAGATAAATAGACAATAGGTGGGTGCGTATCAGAGTTGTAAATGGTTAATGATAAACCAGTGGGAAATTGTTTTGAGATTTCCAGTATCTGCCGCAATTTACTTTTGTTTTTAGGTTTGTTCCTTGAATCATTTAATCCCCAGCCTTTGTTTAAATTCAGAAATTAAGGTAAAAGGATCACAGCCCACATTTCAGCTCTCAATACTCCACTGGTGTTGGTCTTTTGGAGAAACTGCACACATTGAAGCCTCAGCAAGCTTCCTTAAGAATGACAATTTTAAGATGTCTCTAGGTTAGACAATTTTTAAAAACTTGCATTTATATAAATTTTCACAATTTCAGGACACCCCAAAGTTATTGACAGCCAATTAGGGGCTGTTTAGCACAGGGCTAATTCGCTGGCTTTGAAAGCAGACCAAGCAGGCCAGCAGCACGGTTTGATTTCCGTAACAGCCTCCCCGAACAGGCGCCGGAATGTGGCGACTAGGGGCTTTTCACAGTAACTTCATTTGAAGCCTACTCGTGACAATAAGCGCTTTTCATTTCATTTTTTTCATTTCATTAAATATTTTCAAAGTGTAGTCACTGTTGAAATGTAGCAGCTTGTTTGTGCACAGCAAGTTCCCACAAATGGCAATTGGATAGTGATCGGGCGATCTCTTTAAGCTGAAGAATAATTATGGGCATGGCAGAGCAGGGAAAAATCATTCAAATGGTGGGATCTCTGGGCGGCACTGTGGCACAGTGGGCAGCACTGCTGCCTACAGCGCTGAGGACCCGGGTTCAATCCCAGCCCCGGGTCACTGTCTGTATGGAGTCTGCACATTCTCTCCGTGTCTGCGTGGGTTTCACCCCCACAACCCAAAGATGTGCAGGGTAGGTGGATTGGCCGCGCTAAATTGCCCCTTAATTGGAAAAAAAAATACGGTACTCTAAATTTATTTTAGGAAATGGTGGGATGTTTTACATTTGTTTGCAATGACAGACAACATTTTGTTTTTCTTTGATAAATTTAGAGTACCCATTTCATTTTTTCCAATTAAGGGGCAATTTAGTGTGACCAATCCACCTACCCTGCACATCTTTGGGTTTGTGGAGGCGAAACACTGGGAGAATGTGCAAACTCTACACAGACAGTGACCCAGAGCTGGGATCAAACCTGGGACCTCACGCTGTGAGACACCAGTGCTAACCACTGCGCCACCGTGTTGCACCAACATCTTGTTTTAACGTCTGATCTGAAAGCTGGCACTTCCAACAATACTGCACAGGGAGTGTCAGCCTGGAATTTGTGCTCAAATCTCTAGAGTGGGGCTTGAATCCACAACTTCTGACTTGGATGTGAGACAGCTGGCGACTGAGCCAAGGTTGGACAATCTGAATGGCTTCCATGCTTTGAGTGGGTCCTTACAAAATTAAGAATGAAAATGCTCATTACCCATGAAGTAAAAGATTTAAGGCGGCAAGGTAGAACTGTGGTTAGCACTGTTGCTTCACAGCGCCAGGGACCCAGGTTCGATTCCCGGCTTGGGGCACTGTCTGTGCGGAGTCTGAGCCTTCTCCCCATGTCTGCGTGAGTTTCCTCCGGGTGCTCCGGTTTCCTCCCACAAGTCTCGAAAGACGAGCTTGTTAGGTGAATTGGACATTCTGAATTCTCCCTCTGTGTACCCGAACAGGTGCCGGAATGTGGCGACTAGGGGACTTTCACAATAACGTCATTGCAATGTTAATGTAAGCCTACTTGTGACACCAATAAAGATTATTATTAAAGCGTTTTGCTTGGAAAATACTTAATTAAAATGATTTCTCTCTACATTTAGCTTATTGTTAATATCCAAAGTACCATCTTTAAAAGTGTGGGTAAAATCAATGTACTGTTTGGGATAACATGATTCAATTATGCTAATGCATTCAATTTACACATGAAATTAAATTAGAAAATGGCAAAGCTGCATAATTCATATCTGAATGCATGTTACAGCACTTGAAGCAATCCTATCTTTAACTACTTAAGGGGATTAATTATACAAATTACAAACATAGCTCCAGCAAGTGTCTGAACATAAATTCAAGCTTTGATCCAAAGTTAAAGATTAAAGTATCGCCTCTAGGATAAGTCCATCAATGACAGAGTAATTTAGGATACCATCAACTGGAGGGAAACAGTAATGGAACAAACCAATCGAAATGCCCCAGTTATACCGTCAATCCACTGTGAGACCGAGAGAACGAGTGAGTATATGGCTTTATTATCCAAGAACTCGCCTGCCAGTGTCTGCTGTACAATGAGTGCCACCCACAGGCGGCCGCTCTATATATCGCCCCGGTGAGGGCGGAGCCAGAGGCGGAGCCCATCGGGGTTCCAGTACAGTAGCTGGAAGGAGACCGTATTATCATTTCCAGGTCATAGGTCACAGCACTACACAGACAGTTCATACTTAGGTGAATACATTCATCACATTCACCCACTGTTAAAAAAAACAAGTCCAGCGGGGGTGACGTGGGGTCATCAAATATTCAGTCTGTCTGGAGGCCGGATCATTCTTTTAGACCTCCTCAGCTCTGGCGATGCAGTGGGCACGGTTGTTGCAGGTGGTGACTCCGGGGCTGTGTTGTCTGGAGCTTGGATTTCAGTCCAGCGTGTCAGAGACGGTTAAGGGGTGGTGGGTGGCGGCAGTGCAGGCGTGGGACAATACAGGAGACCCAGGGGGTCATAAGGGGCGGTGCGGGAGGCGGTAGGCAGCGGGGAGGGGGGCGCATTGGCAGGGGAACCAGCTGGTGCCAGGTCCAGAACGTATTTTGCTGTCCGTCTTGGTGCGCGACGTAGGTGTACTGGGGGTTGGGCGTGCAGCAGCTGGACCCACTCGACTAGGGGGTCGGTCTTATGGCTCCTCGCATGCTTCCGGAGAAGGACAGATCCCGGAGCCATCAGCCAGGATGGAAGCGAGACCCCGGAGATGGACTTCCGAGGAAAGACAAACAAGCGGGCGTGAGGGGTCTCGTTCGTGGCTGTGCAGAGGAACGATCTAATGGAGTGGTGTGCGTCGGGGAGGACCTCCTGCCAGCGGGGGGTCGGGAGACTTCTAGACCGGAGGGCCAGAAGGACGGCCTTCCATACTGTCACATTCTCCCTCTCCACCTGCCCGTTTCCCTGTGGGTTATAGCTCGTAGTCCTGCTCGAGGTGATGCCCTTACTGAGCAGGTACTGATGCAGCTCATCGCTCATGAACGATGTGCCCCGGTCGCTGTGGACGTACGCAGGGAAACCGAACAGTGTGAAGATGCTGTGCAGTGCCTTTATAATCGTGGCCGAGGTCATGTCAGGGCAGGGGACAGCGAAGGGGAAGCGGGAGTACTCATCAATGACGGTGAGAAAGTATATATTACGGTTGGTGGAGGGGAGGGGCCCTTTGAAGTCAATACTGAGGTGCTCAAAGGGCCGGGAGGCCTTTACCAGGTGAGCCTTGTCTGGCCGGTAGAAGTCCGGTTTGCACTCTGCGCAGACTTGGCAGTCCCTGGTCATGGCCTTGACCTCCTCAGTGGAGTAGGGCAGATTGCGGGCCTTAATAAAGTGGGTAAGCCGGGTGACCCCCGGGTGACAGATGTCATCGTGGATAGCCCGAAGTCGGCTATCTTGCACGCTGGCGCATGTGCTGCGGGACAGGGCATCTGGGGGCTCATTGAGCTTCCCAGGACGATACTTGATATCGTAATTGTAGGTGGAGAGTTCGATCCTCCACCTCAAGATTTTGTCATTCTTAGTTTTGCCCCGTTGTGCGTTGTCAAACATAAAGGCTACCGACCGTTGGTCGGTGACGAGGGTGAACCTCCTACCGGCTAGGTAGTGCCTCCAGTGCCGCACAGCTTCCACTATGGCTTGTGCTTCCTTCTCGACTGAGGAGTGTCAGATTTCGGAAGCGTGGAGGGTTCTAGAGAAGAAGGCTTGCCCGCCTGGTTGAGTGTGGCGGCAAGGGCGACATTTGACGCATCGCTCTCTACCTGGAAGGGGACGGACTCGTCCACCACGTGTATTGCGGCCTTGTGCTGCGCATGTGCTGCGGGATGTCGGCCTTGATGCGGCTGAAGGTCGAGTGGGCCTCAGCCGTAGGGGGAATGTGGTGGTTTTAATAAGTGGGCAGGCTTTGTCCGCATAGTTGGGGACCCACTGGGCGTAGTAGGAGAACAGTCCCAGGGATCGTTTGAGGGCCTTGAGGCTGTGGGGAGGGGGAGTTCCGTGAGGGGGCGCATACGGTCGGGGTCGGGCCCCAGGACTCTGTTCTCCACGACGTAGCCGAGGACGGCCAGTCGGGTATTGCGGAAAACGCACTTCTCTTTGTTATATGTGAGGTTGAGGGATCGGGCGGTCTGGAGGAACCTCTGGAGGTTGGCGTCATAGTCCTGCTGATCGTGGCCGCAGATGGTAACATTGCCCAAGTACGGGTATGTAGCCCGCAACCCGTACTGGTCCACCTTTCGGTCCATCGTTCTCTGAAAAACCGAGACCCCATTAGTGACGCGGAAAGGGACCCTGAGGAAGTGGAAGAGTCGGCCGGCTGCTTCGAAGGCAGTGTAGTGGGGCTCTTCCGGGTGGATTGGGAGCTGGTGGTAGGCTGACTTCAGATCGACCATTGATAACATCCGATACTGTGCGATCTGGTTGACCATCTCCGCTATGCGGGGAGGGGGTACGCATCCAGTTGCGTGAACCGGTTAATTGTCTGGCTGTAGTCCACAACCATCTGATCCTTTTCCCCGGTCCGGACGACCACCACTTGAGCTCTCCCAGGGGCTGTTGCCGGCCTCAATGATCCCTTCACTCAACGGTCGCTGGACCTCCGTCAGTTCCGAATGCTTGGGAACTGTACCGCCTGCTCCTGGTGGCAACGGGATTACAGTCAGGAGTGAGGTTCGCAAAGAGGGAAGGAGAGGCAACCTTGAGGGTCACGAGGCTGCATACCGTGAGGGGGGTAAGGGTCCATCGAACTGTAGGGTCAGGCTCCGGTGACTGCAGTGGAAGTCTAATCCAAGCAGTAGGGGGGGCGCAGAGGTGGGGGAGGATGTACAGCTTAAAACGAGCGTACTCGCCGCTCTGCATCACGATGTTAGCGAGTCAGTACCCCCGGATCTGTATCGAATGGGATCCGGAGGCAAGGGAGATTGTTTGGAATGTGGGGTAGATGTGAAGGGAGCAGTGCCTTACCGTGTCAGGGTGAACAAAGCTCTCCGTGCTCCGGGAGTCAAAAGACAGGGGTCTCGTGCCCGTTGACCCGGACGACCATCATGGAATTTTTCAGGTGCTTTGGCTGCGACTGGTCGAGGGTGACTGCGCCAAGCTGAGGGTAGTATGTGTGGCCGGCGGCATCGGGGTCACAAAATGGCGGCCCCCATGAGTCACACGTGTTGGGCTGGGTCGAAGATGGCAACCAAGATGGCCGCCCCATGAGTCGCACGAGGCTGATGACGCGTCTGAAGGGGACGTTCCCGGCTGGCACGCAGCCACATTGCGGGGCCTGTGGGTCCATGGGTCGGGCCTGGTGAGTTTTTGATTTCTGGGCTTTAGGTCGGCCCAGACAGACTCTGGCGAAGTGTCCCTTTTTGCCACAGTCGCTGTGCGGGCTGGGCAACGCTGCCGGGGGTGTTGACGCTGGCCGCAGAAGTAACACTGCGGTTCCCCGGTCTGGACGGGCAGCCTCGCGGCACAGGCCTGTGATGTAGGCGGGTCCGGTGGGGGCCGCGACGGTGGCATTCACGAGGGGTTCGCCGGGTCTGCAGTCAACGCACTGAGGCTTTGGTAGGCCACCTCTAACGAGGTGGCTAGTTTTACTGTGTCCCGCAGGTCAGTGGTCCCGTTTTCCAGCAGGCGCTGCCAGATGTAGTTAAATCGGACCCCAGCCACGTAGGTGTCCCGGATCTGTAGCTTCATGTGTTCCTCTGCACATCCCGATAGTTGCAGTCCCTCGCGAGTAGGGTCAGGTTTTCCAGATACTCGTCCAGCGATTCCCCGGCACGTTGACGGCGAGTAGTGAGGAGGTGTCACGTAAACACCTCGTTTACGGGCTTCGCGAAATGCGCCTTGAGGATCGCGACCGCCGCCTCGTACGTGGCTGCTTTCTCGATCATCATGGAGATTCGATGGCTCACCCGAGCGTGGAGGAGTCGCAGCTTGAGGGTTTCAGAGGGAGGCGTTGCGGAGGAATCGAGGTAGGCCTCGAAACAGAGAAGCCAGTGTTCAAAGACTTTCTCGGCCTCTGTCGCTCGCGCGTCGAGTTCGAACTTATCTGGCTTTAGAGTGGCTTCCATGGTGCTGTCGCTGGATAATAAATTGTTATACCATCAATTCACTGTGAAACCGAGAGAACAAGTGAATATATTGCTTTATTATCCAGGAACACGCCTGCCAGTGTCTGCTGTACAATGAGTGCCACCACAGGTGGCCGGTTGTATATCGCCCCGGTGAGGGCGGAGCCAGAGGCGGAGCCCACACTTCCAAGGAAAGGTTGAGGGTGCTCGGCCTTTTCTCATTAGAACAGAGAAGGATGAGGGGCAACTTGATAGAGGTTTATAAGATGATCAGGGGAAATAGATAGAGTAGACAGTCAGAGACTTTTTCCTCGGGTGGAACAAACCATTACAAGGGGACCTTTAAGCGGCTATTGGAGAGGTACATGGATTACGGTAGAATGACGGGGTGTAGATTAATTTGTTCTTAATCTAGGACAAAAGTTCGGCACAACATCATGGGCCGAAAGGCCTGTTCTGTGTTGTATGTTCTATATTCTATGTTCTAGTACCTGTAAGTAGACCGTATTATAATTTCCAGGTCATAGGTCACAGCACTTTACAGACAGTTCGTACTTAGGTGAATACATTCACCACAGCCCCCATTTGAAATCACTGACTAGCCAGAGGTGCTACTATGATGACACAACTAATTCTAGTCAAAAACATTTCACAAATAATTGCAGTAAATATACTTAACCTGCCACCACTCAATTTGTAACTTTGCAGACTTTCTTTTTCACCAAAGTTTGGAATTCCAGCATGTATTAATAGGACACCAAATACCTCAGCATACAGCATTTAATCTTTTTGTCTAGCAATTGCAAAGCAAACTTGGATTCCATCAGAGTGATTGCCGAGAATGTTGACTTACACAATGAAATTCACCAGATCCAACTCCTGCTCTCCATCCTGACCTGCCCCACTGTCCCACAGATGCTGCTCTCCATTCAGACCCCGATGTCCATGATGGAACCATCAATTCAGCGAACACGTGTAGTTGAATCTGAACAGAGGCTTTAATACACTTACAACAGAGCCAGCCTATTTGTCGTTGAACTCCAGATGACTGCAGGCTGGCTCCAAGGCACTGATCTTTATACATTGGTCCCAGGGGGAGGAGTCCTGGGCGGAGCCAAGGGAGGAGCCCAGTACAAACTCTTGCGTACTCCCAGAGCGACTCCCCCTGGTGGTCGGATAGTGCAACTGCACTTATAATGGTGGATAGTGAACACATATACACGGAGTTATATTGGCAACTATGTACAGCATTGATCTTACAACGGGTAGATAACGAACATATATACATGGAGTGATATTGGCAACTATATATAGTGTGAATCACATTCACCACAGTCCATTCAGATCCTGATGTCCATTCAGATCCCAATGTCCATTCAGACCCCGATGTCCATGGAATTTATCCAGACCCACCCCACTTTCTCACAGACACTGGTTTTCATCCTGACCCTGAACTCCCATCCAGACCCACCCCATTCTCCCCAGATGCTGCTCTCCATTCAGATCCTACTGTCCGTCCAGTTGCTGCCCTTTAGGACAACCCCACTGAGACATAAGGAGGCCATAAATGGATCATAGATAAGTTGAGCGGCAACGATCTGAAAAAATGGACTATAATGTGGGACAATGTAAAACTTTGACAGGAAGAATAAAAAAAGAAACCTATTATCTAAGTGGGGAGAGATTGCAGAGCTCCAAGCTTCTGAGGGATCTGGGTGCCCTAGTACATGAATCACAAAAGTATTTAGGTAGAGCAGGTAATTAGGAAAACTAAGAGAATGTTATTGTTTATTGTGAGGGGAATTGAATCCAAAAAGATGAGGTTTTGGGTGTCTTGAAAAATATTAAGGTAGATAAGTCCCCAGGGCCTGATGGGATCTACCCCAGAATAGTGAAGGAGGCTAGAAAGGAAATTGCTGAGGCCTTGACAGAAATCTTTGGATCCTCACTGTCTTCAGGTGATGTCCCGGCGGACTGGAGAATAACCAATGTTGTTCCTTTGTTTAAGAAGAGTAGCAAGGATAATCCAGGGAACTACAGGCCGGTGAGCCTTACGTCAGTGGTAGGGAAATTACTGGAGAGAATTCTTCGAGACAGGATCTACTCCCATTTGGAAGCAAATGGACGTATTAGCGAGAGGCAGCATGGTTTTGTGAAGGGAGGTCATGTCTCACTAACCTGATAGAGTTTTTCGAGGAGGTCACAAAGATGATTGATGCAGGTAGGGCAGTGGATGTTGTCTATATGGACTTCAGTAAGGCCTTTGACAAGGTCCCTCATGGCAGACTGGTACAGAAGGTGAAGTCACACGGGATCGGGGTGAGCTGGCAAGATGGATACAGAACTGGCTCGGTCATAAAAGGCAGAGAGTAACAATGGAAGGGTGCTTTTCTCATAAGAGGGCTGTGACTAGTGGTGTTCCGCAGGGATCAGTGCCGGGACCGTTGCTGTTTGTAGTATTTATAAATGATTTGGAGGAAAATGTAACTGGTCTGATTACTAAGTTTGCAGGCGACACAAAGGTTGGTGGAATTCTGGATAGCGATGAGGACTGTCAGAGGACAGAGCAGGATTTAGATCGTTTGGAGACTTGGGCGGAGAGATGGCAGATGGAGTTTAATCCAGACAAATGTGAGGTAATGCATTTTGGAAGGTCTAATGCAGGTAGGGAATATACAGTGAATGGTAGAACTTTCAAGAGTATTGACAGTCAGAGAGATCTAGGTGTACAGGTCCACAGGTCACTTAAAGGGGCAACACAGGCAGAGAAGGTAGTCAAGAAGGCATACGGCATGCTTGCCTTCATTGGCTGGGGCATTGAGTATAAAAATTGGCAAGTCATGTTGCAGCTGTATAGAACCTTAGATAGGCCACACTTGGAGTATAGTGTTCAATTCTGGTCGCCACACTACCAGAAGGATGTGGAGGCTTTAGAGAGAGTGCAGATTTACCAGGATGTTGCCTGGTATGGAGGGCATTAGCTATGAAGAGAGGTTGAATAAACTCGGTTTGTTCTCACTGGAACGACGGGGGTTGAGGGGTGACCTGATAGAGGTCTACAAAATTATGAGGGCATAGACAGAGGGGATAGTCAGAGGCTTTTTCCCAGGGTAGAGAGGTCAATTACTAGGGGGCATAGGTTTAAGGTGCGAGGGGCAAGGTTTAGAGGAGATGTACGAGGCAAGTTTTTCACACAGAGGGTAGTGGGTGTCTGGAACTCGCTGCCGGAGGAGGTGGTGGAAGCAGGGACGATAGTGACGTTTAAGGGGCATCTTGACAAATACATGAATAGGATGGGAATAGAGGGATACGGACCCCGGAAGTGCAGAAGATTTTAGTTTAGATGGGCAGCATGGTCGGCACAGGCTTGGAGGGTCGAAGGGCCTGTTCCTGTGCTGTACTTTTCATTGTTCTTTGAATACAAGAGTAGGAAGGTTAACCTTCCGGTTGCGACGATGCAGTGCTAAGCCGCACGTTCGGTGGCTCCCGCTATTTTTGGACTTTCGGGCTCTTTTAAGGGCCCGCAACGGCGCTGTTTTGACTTTTCTCCGGGTGGGAACGCAGCCTCTGTGCTTGGCGGCCGGTGGATGGGCTGGACTAGAAGTGGAGCGACCAGAAAATCAACTTTGCAGCAGAAGAAGGTGCGAGGCAGAAAGGACAAGATGGCGGCAGGCGGGGAACCGGCAGCGTGGCAGCAGTGGGCGAGGGAGCAGCAGGAGCTGCTGCTGCGCTCCTTCCAGGAACTAAAGGCTGAGATCCTGGAGCCGTTGAGGGCATCGCTGGACAGGCTCGGGGCGACTCAGACGGCTCAGGCTGCGGAGATTCGGGAGCTGCAGCAGAAGGCTTCGGAGAACGAGGACGAACTCCTGGGCCTGGCGGTGAAGGTGGCGTCACACAAGGAGCTTCATAAGAAATGGTTGGCAAGGATGGAGGAGATGGAGAATTGCTCCCGCCGGATGAATCTGCGGATTTTGGGCCTCCCGGAGGGGCTGGAAGGTTCGGATTTGGGGGCCTACGTGGTCCTGATGCTGAACTCGCTGATGGGCGCGGGATCGTTCTGGGGACCCCTGTAGCTGGAGAGTTCCCATCGGGTGATGCTGCGGAAGCTCAGGCCGAACGAGCCGCCCAGGGCGGTGCTGGTCCGCTTTCAACGCTTGGTCAACCGTGAGTGTGTGCTTCGTTGGGCGAAGAGAGAGAGGAGTAGCAAGTGGGAGAATACAGAGATCAGGATTTACCAGGACTGGAGTGCGGAGGTGGTGAAGAGAAGGGCTGGGTTTAACCAGGAGAAGGCAGTGCTCCACAAGAAGGGGGGTCAAGTTTGGCCTGTTACAGCCGGCACGCCTGTGGGTCACTTATAAAGACCGCCAACTTTTGACTCCCCGGAGGAGGCCTGGACTTTTGTCCAGGCAGAGAAGCTGGACTTGAACTGAAGACTGGGGGCTGGGGAGCGTTGTTTGCAGCCCGGAGGCTTTGTCCTCCTTGATATCCTTTTGCTTTTTTCTTTTTGGTTCTATTGGATGATGTTTGTTTTGCTGTTCTGTTTTTTCTTGTCTGCTTTTCGGGACTGTTATCTGTTTACTTGGGTGTTTTATCATATCACGTTGGGATTTTTATTATTTCACTGGTTGCGGGTTTGGGTGGGGTTTGCGGCCCTGTTGGGTCATGTGCCTGTCTGCCTGTGTTTTGGGTCGGGGGCGGGGCTTGGAATGGGGGCGGGGCTTTTCTCCCGCGCTGGAGACGCAGGGGGCGGGGTCGGCATTGGGGGAATGGATGTGTGTCACTGGGGAGGGTAATTGGGGTGGCGGCAGCAGCCGGGGTCAGCAGGAGTCGGCTGACTTACGGAAGTACAATGACTGGAGTTCGCAGCTAGGGGGGCCCTAGCTGGGGGTGGGGGGGGTGGGGGGAGGGGGTTGCTGCTGGAATGGCCAAGAAGGAGCTGGAGCGTGCAGAGGGGGTCGGGATGGGGGTCTGTCGCTGTGGGGAACGGGCTGAGCGGGGGACGTGGGCATGTGGCGGATTACGGAAGGGTGATGGCTAGTCGACGGGGGAGGGGGGCAGGTGGCCCTCCAATCCGGCTGATCACCTGGAATGTGAGGGGACTGAATGGGCCGGATAAACGGTACCGCGTGTTCGCGCACCTGAGGGGCTGAAGGCGGACGAGGCTAGGCTTCAGGAGACGCACCTGAAGGTGGCGGATCAGGTCAGGTTGAGGAAGGGGTGGGTGGGCCAGGTGTTTCATTCGGGGCTGGATGCAAAAAACCGGGGGTTGGCGATCCTGGTGGGGAAGAGGGTGCCGTTTGAGGCGTCGAGTGTGGTGGCAGACAGCGGCGGGAGATACGTGATGGTGAGCGGCAAGCTGCAAGGGGAGCGGGTGGTGCTGGTCAATGTATACGCCCCAATCGGGATGATGCAGGTTTCATGCGGCACATGTTGGGCCGGATTCCAGATTTGGAGGCAGGGGCCTGGTAATGGGGGGGGATTTCAACACGGTCCTGGATCTGCCACTGGACCGATCCAGTTCCAGGACGGGTAGGAGGCCTGCGGCGGCTAAGGTGCTGAGGGGGTTTATGGACCAGATGGGAGTGGTGGATCCATGGAGGTTTGCGAGGCCGAGGGCCAGGGAATTTTCATACTTCTCCCATGTGCATAAGGCCTACTCCCGGATCGATTTTTTCATTTTGAGTAGGGCGCTGATTGCGAGGGTAGTAGATGCTGAGTACTCGGCGATAGCCATTTCGGACCATGCCCCGTATTGGGTGGACCTCAAGCTGGGGGAGGAGAGGGACCAGCGCCCGTTGTGACGCTTAGAGGTGGGGCTGCTGGCGGACGAGGTGGTGAGGGGGCGGGTTCGAGGATGTATCGAGAGGTATCTGGAGGCCAACGATAATGGGGAGGTCCGAGTGGGGACGGTCTGGGAGGCGCTGAAGGCAGTGGTTCGGGGAGAGTTGATCTCCATTCAGGCCCACAGGGAGAGAGGGGAGCAGAGAGAAAGGGAGAGATTGGTGGGGGAGATGGTGAGGGTGGACAGGAGGTACGCGGAGGCCCCGGAGGAGGGATTGCTGAGGGAGCGGCGCAGCCTTCGGGCTGAGTTCGATTTGTTGATAACCAGAAAGACGGAGGCTCAATGGAAAAAGGCTCAGGGTGTGGTGTACGAGCATGGGGAGAAGGCGAGCAGGATGCTGGCACACCAGCTCCGTAAGCGGGATGCGGCCAGAGAGATTGGTAGTGTTAAGGATCAGGGAGGAATTGTGGTGCGGAGGGGGGTAGACATTAATGGGGTCTTCAGGGACTTTTATGAGAGACTATATCGGTCCGAACCTCCGGCGGAGGAGGGGGGGATGGGGCGCTTTTCAGACCGGCTGAGATTTCCGAGGGTGGAGGAGGGACGGGTGGAGGGTCTGGGGGCACCAGTTGAGCTGGAGGAGCTGGTCAAAGGGATAGGGAACATGCAGTCGGGGAAGGCACCGGGGCCAGATGGGTTCCGGGTTGAATTTTACAAGACATATGCAGACCTGCTGGGCCCCCTGTTAGTTAGGACCTTTAGCGAGGCAAGGGGGGGGGGGGGGGGGGGGCTTTTCCCCCGACGATGTCTCGGGCGCTGATCTCCTTGATTCTTAAGCGGGACAAGGATCCCCTGCAATGTGGGTCATAAAGGCCGATCTCACTCTTGAATGTGGACGCCAAGTTGTTGGCAAAGATCTTAGCCACGAGGATTGAGGACTGTGTGCCGCAGGTTATTCACGAGGATCACACGGGGTTTGTGAAGGGGAGGCAGCTGAACACTAATATACGGAGGCTCTTGAACGTTATAATGATGCCGGCGGTGGAAGGGGGGGGGGGCGCGGAGATAGTGGTGGCGCTAGATGCGGAGAAGGCCTGCGGAGGGGGCTGGTCCGGGGTGGGGAGGAGCACCGAGTGTCGCTCTACGCGGATGACCTTTTGTTGTATGTGGCGGACCCAGTGGAGGGAATGCCGGTGGTGATGGGGATTCTCTGGGAATTTGGGGAATTCTCAGGGTATAATTTGCCCTAAGGGGGTCAGTGCAGGGGTTTTTCAGGAGATGGCAACCTTTCCTAGATCTCCTGGCAGAACGGTAAAATCAAAAGGTCAGCAGCAGCAGCAACCTGTTTTTGTTTTGGGTTGAATCTTTGCCAACGACAGCCGTTTATTTATTGTTTCTCTTTTGTATATATGGGGGGGGGGCTTTTTGTTCTTTGAATTTTCTGTTACTGCTTTCTTTTTTGTAAAATGTGAAAATTTGAATAAAAATTATTTTTTAAAAAAAGAATAGGAAGGTTATGCATCAGTTATACAGGGCATCGGAAGACCACTTCCGCAGTACCATGTTTAGTATTGGTCTCCTTATTTAAGGAAGGAACTAAATGTATTTGGATGCAATTCAGAGAAGGTTTACTGGACTAACACCCGGAGTGTGCGGGTTGGTTTATGAGTAAAAGTTGGACAGGCGCGGCTTATAATCGCTGGAGTTTAGAAGAGTAAAAGGCCACTTGTTAAAACATATAAGGCCCTGAGGGGTCTTGACAGGGTGGATGTGGAGAGGATGTTTCCTCTTGTGGGAGAATCTAGAACTAGGGGAGATCACTGGAGAAATATTTTCTCTTTGAGGGTCTCGAGTCTTTGGAACACCCTTCAGGAGTCTTTGAATTTTTTAAATGTAAAGATGGATAATAAGCAAGGGTTGGGGGTAGTCGGGAACGTGGAGATGAGGTTACAGTCCAATCAACCATGATTTTATTGCATGGTGGACCAGGTTTGAGGGGCCGAATGGTCTACCTAATTTGTATGTTGCCTACTCTTGTGATCGGTTTGCCTGTGTTTTTTTCTGCTATGTTTCATTGCAACAAACATAAGCATCTCCCAAAAACACCGCCCTACTATCTAGAAGCCCCGGGCAACAGACGCACAGGAGTCCCATCACCTCCAAGTCACTCACCATCCTGACTTGGAACTATATCGCCTTTCCTTCACTGTCACTGGTTCAAAATCCTGGAACTCTCTCCTAACAGCACTGTGGGTGTACCTACACCACACAGACTGCAGCAGTTCAAGGTGGCTCACCACCATTTTCTCAACGCTAGTTAGGGGGATGGGCAATAATTGTTGCCTTGCCAGTGACACCCACTCACCTCTGCAACATTAAAAAAAATAAATTTAGAGTACCCAATTATTTTTCTCCAATTAAGGGGCAATTTAGCGTGGTCAATCCACCTAACCTGCACATCTTTGGGTTGTGGGGGTGAAACCCACGCAGCCACGGGGAGAATGTGCAAACTCCACACGGACAATGACCCAGGGCCGGGATTGAACCTGGATCCTCAGCACCATAGGAAGTTGTGCTGACCACAGCACCACCGTGCTGCCCTGATTCTATGCAACATTAATCAGAACAACAATGGCACAAATCCCATTTAAGTATCTCTTACACAGACCTGATATTGCTATATTTGGTACAGCAGTCCACAGTGCATTAATTCCTGTCAGTCTGCCGAATTGTCCCTTCCGTTTACTTGATGTGTTTGTTTTTACATACAGGAGACATCCTGGTTAAAGTTGGCACCAAAAATGTCCTGGGCCACAATCTGCGGGAACTGCGCCACCTCGTGGGTGAAATTCCAAAGGGAACTCAACTCCAGCTGACCGTGTACAGGAATTATAAGGACCTCCCAGACAACTGGGACGCACAAGCAGAAACTATACATTCAAATGTGAGGTACTGCTTAAAGGTTTGATGGTTCAACCTCTGGGCTGAACGACATTCAATTTTGGTGACTTGAATACAGAGCAAGAGGCAAATTCATTGTTTCCATAGAATCCCGACAGTGGAGGAGGCCATTCGGCCCATTGAGTTTGCACCAACTCCCTGATAGAGCACCCCAGCTAGGCCCACTCCCCAACCTATCCCCTTAACCCTGCGCATTGATCATGGCCAATCCACCGAACCTGCCCACTTCTGCACTGTAGGGATTCTATGATTCTATCTTTGGACTGTGGGAGGAAACTGGAGCACCCGCAGGAAACCCACACAGACACACGGAGGATTTTCAAACTCCACTCAAGACAATCCCAAGATCAGAATTGAATCCTGGTCCCTGGCGCTGTGAGGGAGCAGTGCTAACCACTCTGCCACCCATATTAGGCTTCTCCCATAAGAGCAGGAGAAGGCTGCTCGGCCTATCGAGCCCACTCCACCATTGGATAAGATTATCACTGATATGAATGTGGCCTTAACACCGCGTTCCTGCAGGTCTTCAATCACCCTTATTTAAGGAAGGATGTAAATGTATTTGGGTGCAGTTCTGAGATGGTTTACTAGTCTAAAACCTGGAGTGCGCAAGTTGTGTAACGAGGAAAGGTTGGACAGGCTCAGTGTGTATCTGCTGGAGTTTAGAAGAATAAGAGGCTACTTGAAAGCAAATAAGATCCTGAGGGGATGGATGTGGAGAGGATGTTTCCTTTTGTGGGAAAATCTGGCACTAGACTTGGAGGGGGGGGGGGGTGGGGGGGGGGGGGGTCACTGGAGAAATACTTTGTCTCAGAGGGTCGAGGGTGTTTTGAATACTGTCTCAAAAGGCAGTGGAAGTAGAATCTTTGAATTAAAAAAAAGTCCAATTAAGGGGCAATTTAGCATGGCCAATCACCTACCTTGCACATCTTTGGGTTGTGGGGGTGAGACCAACGCAGACACTGGAAGAATGTGCAAACTCCCCACGAACAGAAACTCAGGGCCGTGATTGAACCCGGGTCCTCAGCACAGTGAGGCAACAGTGCGAAATGAATCTTTGAATATTTTTAAGGCAATGATAGATAGATTCTTGACAATCAAGGGTCGGGGGCTAGTCGGGAATGTGATGAGGTTACAGTCTGAGCAGCCAGCATCCTATTGCAGGATGGTGTAGGTTTGAGGGGCCGAGTGGCCTACTCTTCTTAGTTCATATGTTTGCCTCGTGACCGATATGCCTGCTTTTTTTCTTAAGTTTCATTGTACCAAACATAAGCATCTCCCAAATACACCACCCCACTACCTAGAAGCTGCAGGCAACAGGACAGGAGTCCCATCACCTCATAAAATCCCGACAGTGCAGAAGGAAGCTATTCGTCACAATAAGCCTGCACCAACCCTCTAACCCTTGTGAATCAAAAATCCGTCTAACTTGAGTCATTGAATAGATTCAATGACCCAACCTCCACTGCTCTCTATGGAAGAGTTCTAAAGACTAATGACCCCGAGAAGAAATTCCTCACCCCCATCTTAAATGGGAGAGCCCTAGTTTGAAACTGGAACTCCCTAGTTCTAGATTCCCATGAGAAGAAACATCCTCCCATTTGGCACCACTCCTGCCTCTGAAACAGCCCCACTCCAGAGACTTGAACACTTAATCCCAGGCTGTCTCTCCCAGTGCCACACATTATTGAGGGAGTGCTGCATTTTTGGAGGTGCTGTCATTTGGATGAGATTCTTGACTGTCCGTCTCAGGTAAATATAATAGATGCCGTGCCACTATTTTGAAGAGGAGGAGACTGATCATTGATGTCCCAGCCAATCATTTACTTATTTATTTTTTAAATTTAGAGTACCCAATTCATTTTTTCCAATTAAGGGGCAATTTAGCATGGCCAATACACCTACCCTGTTGCACATCTTTGGGTTGTGGGGGCGAAACCCACGCAAACACGGAGAATGTGCAAACTCCACCCGGACATGACCCGGGGTCGGATCGAACCTGGGACCTCGACGCGTGAGGCAGCAGTGCTAACCACTGTGCCACCGTGCCACACAGGGGAGGGATCTATGATTCCAAACCAACATAATGTTTCCAGGCTGTTAAAAGATGAAGCAAAATGCTGGAAAGCATAGCAAGGGGTCAATTTGGGATGTTTTACTGTTAGAACATAGAACATACAGTGCAGGAGGCCATTTGGCCCATCGAGTCTGCACCGACCCACTTAAGCCCTCACCGACCCACTTAAGCCCTCACTTCCACTCTATCCCCGTAACCCAATAATCCCTCCACATCCACCTACCCTGTACATTTTGGTTGTTAAAGGCACTATATGAATGCAAGTTGTTGTTTTTGTAACTGGCCTTGGAGTTCTGCGTGAACTTTTGCCCCCCAATTTCAGAAAGTGATCAAGTTTTTTCAGTGGTTGCAGGAAAGGGCTGCACTGTTGATTGCAGCCGTCTGAGCTTTTCCTTAAACAGTTATGACAATTCAGAACTGCTTCATGATCCTTAAAACACTCTTAAAAGACTAATTTAAAGGATCGAACCTGGGTCCTCGGTGCCGTGAGGCAGCAGTGCTAACCACTGCATCGCCATGCCGCCCTAAAACTCTCTGGTTCAAAATAAGTTTCTGAAAGGTGCTGTATAAATGCAACTCTTTCTTTTCTCTCTAGCATTCAGTTCGGTGAGGAAGGAGAGGCTGCCAGGTCAAGCAGTAGCGATGAGGAAGACAAAGGTGAACAAGTAAAGTTCAAAAACTTTAGGCCCCTTTCTTTATTTTGGCATGATATGGGTACATATATCCCACCAATCTCCAGAGCATGGCATGCACCAAAGAAGAACCAGACCGTGCTCCTTATTGGCCCACATATTGAGTGCGACATTGTGTTCCACCAAGCCTTTGAAGATGATGCGACTTCTAATCACGAAGGAGTGCCAGCTCTTAACTCCATGTTGTCTGTGCAGTTGGATAGCGCAAGCTCCACATCGTCCTCCTCATCGCCCATAGAGCCTCAGTGGATTCATCGGCTGTATTCCCCAAGCTCCAGTGGTGGTGGGAGTCCTTTGCGCAAGTCATCCCAACAGCATCCCAGCCCACATTTAAAACAGCCTATTAAAATGGAAAGACTACAGATTCAGAAGTACCACGGGGAGGAGGTAGAAACTACTGAATCTACAACCGAGGCAAGCACCCTAGAGAGTTCCACAAGTTCTAGCACTGAATCCCTATTGCAGAATTCCCAGAGTACTTCTTTGACCAGTTCCACACAATCCAATGACACAGACTCAGGAACTTCTACCTCAACAGAGCAGACGACAAAATCTTCCAGTTCAGACAGAATTGTTGGCACAACTCAACGCACACCTGGGAAGAGAAAGATTCTGTACCATACAGGCAGATAGCTGGTTTTCTAAACATAGAATTTACAGCATAGAAACTGGCCATTTGGTCTGTCTGGTCAATGCTGACATTAATGCTCCATATGAATCTTCCCCCATTCCTTTTTATCTAATCCTATTGCATATCCTTCTATTTCTTTCCTTCTGGCTTCTCCTTAAATGCCCCATCGCTACTTGACGCAGCCATTCCAGTAGAGTTCCAAATTCTCACCATTCCCTGGCTAAAGAGGTTTTTCCCTAAATTCCTTATGGATTTATTAATAACTTATATTTATGATCTTTAGTTCTTGTCTCCCACACAAGATGGAACATTTTATTTCTGTCCACCCTCATGAGCCCTTTCAATAGTTTGACCACTTGTGTTACACTCGGCCTACAGAAAACCAAGCCTGTTCAATATTTTTCTGATCGTTCGAACCTTTCAGTATCATTTTTTTGCATCTTCTGTATATCCTTTGTGTAATTTGGGAGGCAAGAACTGTGCAAAATGTGGTCTAATCATAGTTCTATATTAGTATAAAATAACTTCTCCGTATTTGAATTCTATTTCTCTAGAAATGATTCCCACTGCTTTGTTGCATTTTTATGTCTTGTTTTGTTGACCTTCCCATTTGCTTCCCAGCAAGGATTTCAAGATCAGTTTTCCATTTGGTGCTGGGTGGATTTTTAGCAGTGTGCAAATGATTGCACCAAGCAGATAAGAAACCTGCCCATCTGAAGCTTACCCTTTTCACCAGTATGTGGTGCTGATTCTTGTATCAAGGTTGAAGAATGAGTTATATTCAACAGAAAGCAAGGGAATTCTCGGTTTGCCAACAAAAACAGACATGTAATAGTTACACAAGGAAGTGTCAGGATTATGATGATTCTTCAGATATTGGAACTTAGATGTTTGTTTCCTCAGTGAACCATTAGCGCGGGAATAAAGAATAATGCACGTATTTCCTGGAACCATGATATATATTTTATTTGCATTGAGTGTGCCAATACAGCTCTACAGTTGTATCGGTGAAAGAATAAATTTACAATTCATCAAGGAAAGGTGTGTTGGCCAAATTGCCGCTGGCCGCCATGGACTTCTTACTAGACACAAACTTCTTTGCAGCCTGAAAAGCAAATAAAATATATCAGTACTTGGAGATATGGCATCACAAGTCCGCTCAAAAGGCTTGTTTGCCCCTACCTGGAAAAAACATCTTAAATAGCAATTTCAAAATCTGAAGTCAACCCTGTTTCTGAATTTGAGTACCAGCTGGACAGTTGAGTATATTTTACTATGTTTAATGACACAATACAAGTGCAAGCTGTTGTAGTCCTCTCCCTTGCCTGCGATCATAGTGACGACCTGTGCTGAGTCCGTGAAAGGCAACAGCAGTCTCCAGAGCCTAAAATGGCCCTTCTCCCAAATACCTGTTGTTCTAACTATGGAATGAAGTGGACAAAGTTTGAACTACAATCGCTGCAATATAAAAGCATCTGTGGACACTGCTATGATCCCAGTGGAGACTGATGATTTTTAAAAGAAAGGAATCCTCATAATGCCAACAGAAAGAAAACTAGTGGGAGCACGATTTCACATTTTAAACCATTTACTGTAACAAACCAACTAAAGCCAACATAATTCAAACATTAACAAGTGAAAAATATTTTACAACGGCAAGTTTCACTTTAAATAGTCAAGCACTCGCATTACTTCCCACACAAATGTGGCGATACATGCAATCTCGTCTTTCTAGCTCAGCCTTGATACTGCAGGGTTATGTCACCTCTCACTCAATTAATTTGGCCCTCAAGAGGCATTCACCAGCAGCTGTATTCCAACCGAAGTCCCTGGACATGGTTAACAAGGCCCACATCCAAACTCTCTCATGAAGGTCCTGATAGTACAGAATCTTCAGAGACCTCCTTCTCCTATCCCTTCAGTCAGGTAGGCTCTGGCTGGTTTAGCACAAGTGGGCTAAACAGCTGGCTTGTGATGCAGAACAATGCTAGCAGCGCAGGTTCAATTCCCGTTCCAGCCTCCCAGAACAGGCGCCAGAATATGGAGACTAGGGGCTTTTCACGGTAACTTCATTGAAGCCTACTTGTGACAATAAGCGATTATTATTATTAAAACTGAAACTGCAGCAGAGAGTCTTGTCAAATTCACAATCCATTGTTCTTACTGTCTTTGGTGCTCTATCCTTTCCACAGTTTAAAACACACAGTAATATGATCTCTGCTCTATTATCAGAGATCTACTTCAACGCGAGGATCTGTTCTCAACTGTCAAACAGAAACTGATTCATTCATGGAGAACCTTGCTTGCTTCCTCGCACCAATTCTGTGCCTTTTAGTGTGCAAAGACAGGCTGAAATCTAACACCTATGAAATTAGCTTTCTATTTACTCTTAACTTCGCAAACTTGTGGCAGCCTGAAGTTGCATGTAACTGTCTTGGAACCTGATGATATCATAACCAATAAACCCCTTTCAGAAAACCCCCCCAATTCACCTTGGTATCGAAAAGAGACATGGCATACAAATAAACTACAGGCTTTCTCAAAGATACATGGGTTATCACAGTACACACCACCCCAGTATTCTCGAAGCACAGGCTGAGGCACATAAAGTAAAACGGATAGTTGAGTGATCCTGCCAACTCAAAGCGGAGTGGAACAGTCAGATGTGGCTTTTTAAAAAAAAAAATTTTTTTTATTGGAATTTTTTACAGAAAATATAAATCATAACGACAAACAATGAAATGCAACAAAATAACCCATAATAACTGTAACACCCCCCAGACCGTATCGACACATGTATCACATCCCCCCAACCCCAATGAACAACAAAAGAACTTAAAAATAAATTTAAATTAAATAAACAAACATAGTCATCGTCCCCCCCCTTTTCCCTCCCCCTTCCCCCCCCGGGTTGCTGCTGCTACTGTCCCCGTACCCTATCGTTGAGCCAGAAAGTCGAGGAAAGGCTGCCACCGCCTAAAGAACCCTTGTACCGACCCTCTCAGGGCGAATTTGACCTTCTCTAGCTTAATGAAACCCGCCATGTCATTGATCCAGGTCTCCACGCTTGGGGGCCTCGCATCCTTCCATTGTAGCAAGATCCTTCGCCGGCCTACTAGGGACGCAAAGGCCAGCACACCGGCCTCTTTCGCCTCCTGCACTCCCGGCTCCACCCCAACCCCAAAAATCGCTAGTCCCCATCCTGGCTTGACCCTGGATCCCACCACCCTCGACACCGTCCTCGCCACCCCCTTCCAGAACTCCTCCAGTGCCGGGCATGCCCAGAACATATGGGCATGGTTCGCTGGACTCCCCGAGCACCTGACACACCTGTCTTCACCCCCAAAGAACCTACTCATCCTCGTCCCAATCATGTGGGCCCGGTGCAGCACCTTGAATTGGATGAGGCTAAGCCGCGCACACGAGGAGGAAGAATTAACCCTCTCCAGGGCATCAGCCCATGTCCCGTCTTCGATCTGTTCCCCCAGTTCCCCCTCCCACTTAGCTTTCAGCTCCTCTACTGACGCCTCCTCCGCCTCCTGCATAACCTTGTAGATATCAGATATCTTCCCCTCTCCAACCCAGACCCCCGAAAGCACACTGTCACTCACCCCCCTCGCGGGAAGCGAAGGGAATCCCTCCACCTGCCGTCTAGCAAATGCCTTTACCTGCAGATACCTGAACATGTTTCCCGGGGGAAGCCCAAATTTCTCCTCCAACTCCCCCAGGCTCGCAAACCTCCCATCAATAAACAGGTCCCTCAGCTGTCTGATGCCCGCTCTGTGCCAACCCTGAAATCCCCCATCAATGTTCCCCGGGACGAACCTATGGTTCCCCCTTAACGGAGCCTCCATCGAGCCCCCCACCTCTCCCCTATGTCGCCTCCACTGCCCCCAAATCTTGAGGTTAGCCGCCACCACCAGACTCGTGGTATACCTCGTAGGAGGGAGCGGCCACGGCGCCGTTACCAGGGCCCCCAGGCTTGTATCTCCACAGGACGCCCTCTCCATCTGTTTCCATGCTGCCCCCTCCCCCTCCATTACCCACTTGCGCACCATCGACACATTGGCCGCCCAATAATACCCCGAGAGATTGGGTAACGCCAGCCCCCCCCCATCTCTACCCCGCTCCAAGAAGACCCTCTTCACCCTCGGGGTCCCATGCGCCCAAACAAAGCTCATGATGCTGCTAGTCACCCTTCTAAAAAAGGCCGTAGGGATAAAGATGGGCAAACACTGAAAAAGGAACAAGAACCTCGGGAGAACCGTCATTTTGACAGACTGCACTCTACCCGGCAACGATAGCGGCACCATGTCCCACCTTTTAAATTCCTCCTCCATCTGCTCCACCAGCCTGGTAAAATTAAGCTTATGGAGAGGCCCCCAACTCCTGGCCACCTGCACCCCCAGGTATCTGAATCTCTTCACTGCCCTCTTAAATGGGAGTCTCCCAATTCCCTCCTCCTGATCACCCGGGTGTACTACAAATACCTCGCTCTTGCCTAAATTTAACTTATAGCCCGAGAAGCCCCCAAATTCCGCTAACAGCTCCATCACCCCCGGCATTCCCCCTTCTGGATCCGCCACATACAACAGCAGGTCGTCCGCATACAGCGATACCCGATGTTCCTCCCCACCCCGCACCAGACCCCTCCATCTCCCTGACTCCCTCAACGCCATAGCCAAAGGTTCAATCGCCAGTGCAAAGAGCAAGGGGGACAGGGGGCACCCTGCCTGGTCCCACGGTAGAGCCTAAAGTACTCCGATCTCCTTCCATTGGTAACTACACTTGCCATCGGAGCCGCGTAGAGCAGCCTCACCCATTTGATGAACCCCTCCCCGAATCCGAACCACTCCAGCACCTCCCACAGGTACCCCCACTCAACTCTATCAAACGCCTTCTCTGCATCCAGCGCCACCACTATCTCCGCCTCCCCCTCCACTGCCGGCATCATAATAACATTTAGCAGTCTCCGCACATTCGTGTTGAGCTGCCGTCCCTTGACAAATCCTGTCTGATCCTCGTGTATCACCCCTGGCATACAGTCCTCTATCCTGGTGGCCAGGATCTTCGCCAGCAACTTAGCGTCAACATTGAGGAGCGAGATAGGCCTGTATGATCCACACTGCAAGGGGTCCTTATCCCGCTTCAGGATCAGAGAGATCAGTGCCCGCGACATTGTCGGGGGCAAAGCCCCCCCCCCCCCCCCCCCCCCCCCCCCCCCCCCCCCCCCCTCCCATGCCTCATTGAAGGTTCGCACCAACAGGGGGCCCACCAGATCCGCATACTTTTTATAAAATTCCACCGACAACCTGTCCGGCCCCGGCGCCTTACCTGACTGCATTACCAATCCCCCTGACTAGCTCCTCCAACTCTATCGGCGCCCCCAGCCCCTCTACCAGCTCCTCTTGAACCCTTGGGAAACATAGCCTGTTCATGAAGCTCTCCATCCCCCCTCTCCCCAAGTCAGATGTGGCTTTACGTATCTAGTCTGTGCTGAGTCCTACCCCCCCCCCCCCCATACCTGGAAACACCATTGCAATCCTGCAGAAAGCTCTATATTCGCGGCTTAACAAGGTATGGTCAATAAACATCAGTGTTACCCAGCATCCCACAAATTAGTGAAATATTTTGGCTCAAGCAATGGTGGCTGGCCCCTGGATCCTTGTACTCTGGCCTTGATCTACTGGGAGATGTGCCTGGACATGGGATGAAAGTGTTTTTTTTCAATAAATTTAAGTACCCAATTCATTTTTTCCAATTAAGGGGCAATTGAACGTGCCCAATTCACCTACCCTGCACATCTTTGGGTTGTGGGGGTGAAACCCATGCAAACACGGGGAGAATGTGCAAACTCCACACGGACAGTGTCCCAGAGCCAGGATCGAACTTGGGACCTCGGCGCCATGAGACAGCAGGGCTAACCCACTGCGCCACCGTACTGTCCGAAAGTGGGAGTTTAAGGCCAAGCTGCAATGCACTCCCAACACATGCCCAGCATCCCCACCATGCAGAGCTGTATCTACTAACACAACATTTACACACAATGTACAAAAAGGTACACACCAGCATTCAGTGTTATCATTTGGGGAGAGACAATGGGAATAGGGAAGTGGAATGATTTCAGCAATAATGCAATATGTCAATGCTGTAGATGGTTAGTCAAAATATCACTTACATTCACCACATCATTGACGGACACAGAGTCAACTTGCTGAATCAGGTCAGGTGTGGGCACATATGCACCAGTCAGCAGTACCTGAGAACCAATCTCATCCAGCAGTCCATCAGACTGTTCAACTGCCATCAGGCACTTGGCTTTCAATTGGTTCCTGTAAAATAATCCAGTGTCCATCAAAACTGCACCAGGACAGGAAGCAATAAAACTTTCAAACTGAATAATTTTCCTTTAGCAGTTTGGATGATCACTAAAAATAGTTACTTGTTTACAGCCCTACTCTGTAATGATTTGAAGTGGCAACAGAAATCAAACCTGAAGTTCCAAGGGCCAAGTAGACAAGAGACACACAGGGAGGTAATTGGCAATAGGAGCAGAGGGAGTAGTGAGTTTTTTTTAAAATGCGAATTATGATGATCTGGAATTCACTGCCTGAAACAGGCTGGGAGCAGATTCAATCGTAACTTACAACCGGGAATCGAATAAAGACTTGGAGGAAAATCTGAAGGGTTATAGGGGAGGAGGAAGAGTGGAAATAATCTCACATCTTTTTTTTAATATAAATTTAGAATATCCAATTATATTTTTCCCATTAAGGGGCAATTTAGTGTGGCCAATTCACCTAACCTGCACATTTTTGGGTTGTAGGGGTGAAACCCACGCAGACACGGGGAGAATGTGCAAACTCCACACGGGCAGTGACCCAGGGCCGGGATTGAACCTGGGTCCTTAGCACCATAGGCAGCAATGCTAACCACTGTGCCGCCCCCTCACAGCCTTTTTAGGGTCCTGGCAAGCGCACAATGAGCCAAATGACCTCCTTCGGTGCTGTACAATTCTATGACCTGAACTTTGTTTTCAATTTATTTCTTTTATCTCTAATCTGCCAATTCTCTCCTGCTGGTATGTCTTCACTGGCACTCACTGCTCTCCAGAGAAAGATCATTGAATTGAAATATTAACTGTTTCCCGTTACACTGATGCTGCCTGATTTACTAAATATTTCCAGTATTTTCTGCTTCTATTTCTAGCCCATACCATAGGATTTACTCTCAATGCTCCTGAATGTAACTTAAAACATTTTATTTGTACAGTCGGCAGCTTACTTGGCCCGTGTGATATCAGCCTCAGTGACATTGCCTTGAGCGACGCTCTTGACTTCAGACATTGCAGTCTTGATTACCTGCGATTAAAAGTTTACATTTTTCAACAATAAAACTCAAACCAAAGCCAAAAATACTTTTGATTGTTTTTAATTTATTTCAAGGAATGTGGGCGTCATTGGCAGGGCCAGCATTTTTTACCCATCCCTCTTTGCCTTGGGTGGAGTGGCCTGCTAGGTCATTTCAGAGGGCCATTATGAGTCAAGCTTTACTGTGGATTGAGTCACATGTAGACCAGACCGGGTAAGGGTGGCAGATTATTGAACATCCTATTATAATACAGTCCTAGTTTTATCAACTGTTAATCATACTGCTGGATTAAAAGGTTAAAGACACCTGTCAAACTGCTGAAACTTGACAAGGAGAACAAGGAAATTAATATTGATGCTAGTTATAATATAGACTTTCCCATAAACTAAGGATCATGCACTTTTACTAGTGCATTTATCTAATACAAACAGCCTATGTAAACATGTTACAGGGTAATTACACCCTCTCAATGGTGCCACTGGAGCAGCTTAGTTTCGAATGTTTTAGTCCCTCAGTCTGCTCTACAGGGAAATCTGTGCTCCAACCAGCTCTTCCTCTGCTGCCTGAATTGGCAAACATGTCACTGCATAAAGAAAGAAAGATCGACCTGCATTTATAAGGAACCATTCACAACCATGGTATGGACCTTTGACGTGTAGACACTGTTGTAATGTAGAGAACAGAGCAGCCAATTTCCACACAAGCTCGCACAAAAAGTAATGTGACAATAGATTAGATCATTGTGTGATGCTCAATTAAAAACAGTATTATAAAATTGAATAATTGTACAAGATAAGGACAGAATGTATTACTTTAAAATAAGGATGGAATTACATCCGCGTTCTTTGACCCAATTATTCTCTGGTCCATCCTTCACCCAAAAACTACTTTTGATCTTGACTGTGTGCAATGCCACAAGACATTGACTAATAAGTCAAGATTATAATCACCTGTGACACCTGAAAATGTAGTTGTGCTGAGTACATTAAAAAGCTACTTTGAATTTGAAATACAGACACAGCTATTGAGCCAAGTAGGTTAACGTTCCATATGAACCTTCTCCCCCTCTCTACGTCTCCCCCTATCAGCGTATCCTTCTATTCCTTGCTCCTTCATGTATTTACCTAGCTTCCCTTAAAATATATCCATGCTATTTTGTCTCAAACACCCACTATTGTATTGAGTTCTGCATTCCCACCACTCTGAGTAAAGTAGTCATAGAATCATAAAATCCTCAGTGATTTCTCTTGAATTCCCTATTAGATTTACTTGTGACTATCTTATACTTACGACCCATAGCTTTGAATCCTCTCCATCAATTGGAAACATCTCTACATCTATTCTATCAAATCCTTTATTATTTTAAAGACCTCTATCAATAGAGTCATCCTCGACTTTGTTTTGTAGATAAAACCGACTGTTCAGCCCAACATGATTTCCCCTTCTATTTCCCCATATTGCAAACACTGTAAATGTCAGTTACAGATCATTATGACATAGCTGTAAACTGAGGAATAGCAGATGAGCAATCATCTGAGAGCTGACAGATTTTAGTGAAAAGCTTGCAGTGTTGATACATACGTCACTTGCTGAATCCACCTGTGAGATGGTGTAAACGCCAAACAGCCCAGAGTCTGAGTAACCTGCACTGAATGCAGAAACCTGTTTACAGGAATACATTTTAATCAAAGTCAGTCTAGAAAGTGCCAATTAAAAACAAAAATGGGTTCAAAATGTCAGATATAATTTAGTGCAGTAGCAAAACTCACATCAAACAGCTCTGCATTTTTCTTCATCACTGCCTGATGCAACCTGCTGGTCACATTACTTCCCCTCTTGATATATGGACCAGCAGCAAGAACGTGCTGCAGGACACTGTACACACGGGCCTCAGGTCTACCAGAGGCTGCACTCTCAGCTACCACAGCAGCATGAACCAGATGGTCATTATTCTGATCGCGAATCTCACCTGCAGAAAGACAAAGATCACAGGTTATAGAAGATGAACTTTTCCCAATTAGTTTCCATTTCAGCTAACAATGATCAATTTTCTTTACAAATTATATTTTATGATATATATACACTAACAGCAAGATATTTCTGTTGTACAACCCTCCAATGGGCAGCACGGTAGCATAGTGGTTAGCACAATTGCTTCACAGCTCCAGGGTCCCAGGTTCGATTCCCGGCTTGGGTCACTGTCTGTGCGGAGTCTGCACATCCTCCCCGTGTGTGCGTGGGTTTCCTCCGGGTGCTCCGGTTTCCTCCCACAGTCCAAAGATGTGCAGGTTAGGTGGATTGGCCATGATAAATTGCCCTTAGTATCAAAAATTGCCCTTAGTGTTGGGTGGGGTTACTGGGTTATGGGGATAGGGTGGGGGTGTGGGCTTGGGTAGGGTGCTCTTTCCAAGAGCCGGTGCAGACGCGATGAGCCGAATGGCCTCCTTCTCCACTGTAAATTCTATGGTTCAAATTATACATGGAACGTAGATCAAAACTTAGTTTCTGAATAAGGTCAACCTTGGTGAGTGTTTGCTTGTTTAACCTGTACTCTTTTGGCTGAACTTTATTTTGGCCATACAACGTCAACATTACACAGCAAATTTACTAAAGCGAGCAGAATGCTGGTGCACCAGCTTCGCAAGAGTGAGGCGGCCAGGGAAATTGGGGAAGTACGGGATAAGGAGGGCAACACGGTCATAGACCCAGAGTAGGCGAACAAAGTATTTAGGGTGTTCTACGGTAAATTGTAGGAGTCCGAGCCCCCGCCGGGCGGGGAGGGGATGAGGCAATTCATGGACCAACTGAGGTTTCCAGAAGTGGAAGAGGATCTGGTGGAGGGACTGGGGGCCCCGATAGAGCTGGAGGAGATGGTAAAGGGGCTGGGAACATGCAGTCGGGCAAGGCCCCAGGGCCGGATGGCTACCCTGTAGAATTCTGCAAGAAATTTTCAGAGCTGCCGAGGCCACTCCTGCTAAGGACCTTTAATGAGGCCAAAGAGAGAGGGCCCCTCCCCCCAACAATGTCACAGGCTTCGATTTCACTCATCCTCAAACGAGAGAAAGACCCGCTACAGTGTGGATCTTATAGACCGATATCGCTCCTGAACGTAGATACCAAACTGCTGGCCAAGATCTTGACTGCTAGAATTGAGGACTGTGTCCCTGGGGTGATAGGGGAGGATCAGACAGGCTTGTCAAGGGCAGGCAATTGAACTCCAATGTACTGAGGTTCCTAAACATCATCATGATGCCCTCAGTGGGAGGGGAGGCAGAAGTAGTGACAGTGATGGATGCAGAGAAAGCCTTTTGATCGGTTGGAATGGGAGTACCTGTGGGAGGCGCTAAGAAGGTTCGGGTTCAGTGAGGGGTTCATAGGCTGGGTCCAGCTACTTTATCAGGCCCCCGTGGCAAGTGTGTGCACGAACAGGGTGAGGTCGGAATACTTTAGGCTCCACCAGGGAATGAGGCAGGGGTGCCCCCTCTCCCCGTAATTATTCGCCCTTGTGATAGAGCCGCTGGCTATAGCGCTGCGGACTTCAAAGAACTGGCAGGGGTTGGTTTGGGTGGGGGGGGGGGGGGGGGAGAGCAGCATCGGGTCTCACTTTACACGGATGATCTGCTCCTATACATCTTGGACCCACTAGAGGGGATGGGGGAGGTCATGCAGATTCTGAGCGACTTTGGCAATTTCTCAGGGTACAAGCTAAATGAGAAGAAAAGCGAGATGTTTGTGATCCAAGCTAAGGGGCAGGAAAAGAGACTGAGAGAGCTTCCGCTGAAGATGGTCGAGAAGAATTTTCGGTACCTAGGGATACAGGTGGCTCGAAATTGGGATGCCCTCCACAAGCTTAATCTATCTCGGCTGGTAGAACAGATGGAGGGGGACTTCAAAAGGAGGGACATGCTCCCGCTATCTTTAGCGGGGAGGGTGCAGACTATTAAGATGACGGTTCTCCCCAGATTCCTGTTCGTCTTCCGGTGCCTTCCCATCTTCATCCCCAAGTCCTTCTTTAAGCGGGTGAACAAGATCATCTTGGGATTCGTTTGGCCAAATATGACCCTGCGAGTAAAGAGACTGTATCTGGAGCGCAGTCGGGGGGTGGGAGGGGGGCTGGTGCTGCTGAACTTTTGCAGCTACTACTGGGCGGCTAACATAGCCATGATTAGGAAATGGGTGTTGTGGGAGGGGTTGACGTGGGAGAGGTTAGAGGCGGCCTCATGCAAATGTACCAGCCGAGGGGCACTTGTAACGGCACCTCTGCCGTTCTCGCTGGCCCACTACTCCTCCAGTCTGGTGGTGGTGGCAGCATTAAAGATCTGTGGTCAGTGGAGAAGGCACAGGAGGGCGGAGGGAGCCTCAGTTTGGTCCCGGGCAAGATAGACGGAGGGTTTCAAAGCTGGCATAGGGCAGGCACTAAAAGGATAGGGGACCTGTTCATAGATGGGACCTTTCCCAGCCTGAAAGCGCTGGAGGAGAAATTTAGTTTGCCCCCTGGAAATGCTTTCAGATACCTTCAGGTACATGCCTTTCTCAAAAACAGGTGGTATCATTTCCGCTGCTACCCCCTCGCAGGATACAGGATAAGGTGGTCTCCAGCACCTGGGTAGCGGAGGGGAAGGTGTCCATCTACCAGGAACTTCAGGAGGCGGAGGAAGCCCCAGTCGAGGAACTCAAGGGCAAATGGGAGGAGGAGCTAGGCGGGGACCTGGATGCGGGCCTGTGAGCCGATGCCCTAAACAGGGTCAATTCCGCTTCATCATATGCCAAGCTTAGCTTAATCCAGTTTAAGGTGGTCCACCAGGCACACTTGACGGCAACCAGGATGAGCAAGCTCTTTGGGGTTGAGGATAAATGGGCAAGGTGTGCGGAAAGCCCTGCAAATCATGTCCATATGTTCTGGGCATGCCCGGCTCTTAAGGGATTCTGGCAGAGATTTGCTAAGGCAATGTCCAAGATCTTAGACACGCAGGTGGTGCCTAGTACATAGATAGCGATCTTTGGTGTGTCAGACGATCCGGGAGTTCAGGAAGCAAAAGAGGCCGACGTCTGGCCGTTGCCTCCCTGGTAGCCCGGAGATGGATCCTTTTAATGTGGAGGGACTCGAAGCCCCCGAGTGTAGAGACCTGGATTAGTGACATGGCTGGGTTTCTCAGTCTCGAGAAAATAAAGTTTGCCTTGAGAGGGTGCATGGCAGGGTTCTCTCTGAGGTGGCAGCCGTTCCTCGACTTTCTAGGAGAGCAGTAAAGGTCAGCAGCAGCAGCATCCCGGGGGGTAGGGGGGTTGTTACATAGTACTGTTCTTTTCTCTGTATATATGGTTAACATTAATTTTGTTATGTTAATTGTTGCGTACTGTTATGCAAAAAAAATTATGTTTTTGACAAAAAGTTGAATAAAAATAATTTTTTAAAAAGAACAGAAGATAGATTATTTTGTAATAAGGTAGAGAGGGCCAGAGACACAAATAGGCCAGGACCTCACAACTGAATCTGCTTGAGAGCTTCTCAGGGGAGCCCACGGCAAGGCAAAGCAGTGCTGGTGTGACCTGTATACAGAGCCCCAGGGCTTCTGCTGAACAACTGATTAAGAAGAAACTGAAATAAAGAACAAAGCAGTATAAAGATCATTTCCTGAGGTATGGCTTTATTGTGCCAATGCAAATCAGGATGCAAAACCAATGAGTGTTATATGCAGATAAGTACTGGCAAATGAAAGTTTAAAACTCTCAAAACTTCAAAGGCATTTTGAAGTTTGAGGACAAACCTCTTGATTTCTTTCAAAGGAAGCAGCGAGAACTTAAATCGTCAGCCGAAGTCACGAGCAGAAATGTAGCAGTGAATGACGAAGCAAGTGAGATCGTGAGGACCAAGCGAGTCACGGCACAGTAGCACAGTGACTAGCACTGTTGCTTCACATCTCCAGGGTCCCAGGTTCGATTCCCGGCTTGGGTCACTGCGCGGAGTCTGCACGTTCTCTATGTGGGTTTCCTCCGGATGCTCCGGTTTCCTCCCACAGTCCAAAGATGCGCAGGTTAGGTGGATTGGCCATGTTAATTTCACTTAGTGTCCAAAAAGGTTAGGTGAGGTTACGGGGAAAGGGTTGAGATGTGGGCTGAAGTAGGGAACTCTTTCCAAGGGTTGGTGCAGACTTAATGGGCTGAATGGCCTCCTTCTGCACTGTAAATTCTATGATTCTATAAAGTGAGATTGTGAGAACCAAGCAAGTGAGATCATCAGGACCAAGCAGGCTCACCTGTCGCATTAAAGGTAAGCAATAATGGTGTGCCGCAAAGGTCGGCAGGCATGGGTCGCTAACGTAAGCCGGCATGAGTCACAAGCGTTGGCCATCATGGGGCCCATAGTTCCGCAGGTTGGTAAAAGTGGGTCCCAGGAAAAAAAGTTTGAAGAACAAGGAACTAAACCCTAGACCTTTATGGAGAGCAGTTCAGAGTCAATCACATTTCTCAGGGTCTGGAGTCGCGTGTAGGCCAGACCAGGTAAGGATGTGTTCACCTGTACACATTGATCACAATGCTCACCTCCACGGAACTTAGCCGCAGTACCAGCTGCACCAGTACCACTCCTCATGTTTAAGTAGTGTTCACCCACTTGCTTCAATACTGTATGGTTAACACCTGTGGATGGGAAGAGAAACAACAGTGTCAATATGCTGATTGTGCAATCCTACATTACCATTACCCTCCAATACCACTTCAATATTAAAATATCTTTGAACCAAAATAAAATCTGGAGACGACAGGAATTATTTTTCCCTTCTTCCTTCATAGGATGTGGGCATTGATGACAAGTGTTATGGGCCAGGGTTTAGAGAACCCTAAAGTGAATCATGGAGTTCACCTGACCCACAGCTTTTAATGGATTGTGGTTATGGGGAGCACAAGGGCTTACTTTCCAGGTGTAATGCCACAGATATCTAAAGCACTTTTAAAACAAAACAATGTTTATTTATGAATCCAGTTAACACTTTATAAACCCACAGTAAACATCTCAACAACTCTCAACACCAATAATCCCCACAGATACAATATTCTATAAGTAACCCTTCATACTTTCCTAACAGCATCCATATATTAAAAACTTTTCAAAGAAAGACAGCAGGTTTAAATTCTCTACAGAAACAGGTATTACTTTGAAATCCTCAAATGAGCTGGACAGTCTGTAGCTTGTAGAGAGAGATCATTCTACAGCTGCTTGCTTTGCCTGCAGCTATCCAGCTCTGAAAACAAAACTAAAACACACTGTAGCTACCTGCTCAAAACCAAAAGTGAAAGACAGACAGCCCAGTTTCACCCACACTCTACCATTACTGCAGCTATTTGATAAACACCCAGTTCTTAAAGGTACTCTCACATGGCACAAGGCCAGCATTTGTTGCCCCAGTCCTAGTTGTTTTTGAATGGCATACCAGGCCTTTATGGAGAGCAGTTCAGAATCAATCACATTTCTCTGGGTCTGGAGTCACGTGTAGGCCAGACCAGGTAAGGATGGCAGATATCCTTCCCTAAAGGACATCAGTGAACCAGATGGGTTTTTACAACAATCAGCAACGGTCTCATGGTCACCACTGCGGAGACTAGTTTATTATATTCCAGATTTATTGAATTCAAATTCCACCAGCTGCCACAGTGGGATTTGAACCCATGTCCTTTGATGAATTTGGTTACTGTTAATCTGACTGAATAATTACAACATAGCGCATCAATATTTTAATTCTGAATACTCATAAAAACACAATCGGATTGTATATCCGTTACATTTTCTGAGTGTGACAGTGTGAGATACCTCATTACAGAGCTTATTGTAAACAATTGGGTGTTTTATTTGAAAATCATACCATGCTAAATTCAGATTTGAAAAATACACAAGTTTGTTTCTCAAAGACAGTTTAAAAAGCAGAAACTGAAGAGCTGCATTTCTGTAGCTTCTTTCACAACCTCAGGGCGTCCCAACAAAGTATCTTTGAAGTGTCATCGCTGTTTTGTAATGGAAAAAAGTTGCTAAGAAACAAATACACAAAAAGGAACACTGAAAACCATAACTTATGCTCATGTGACACTTACCCAGCCCTACGAGAGCCATCCTTCCACTTGTAAAATTGTTTTGCACAAACTCATGCAGCTATGGAGACATTAAGGGTCAAGCACATATTAGGGGAGAATCATCAACGTTTTGTTTCTTTTAAAAGATTTTCTTTGCGGAGATTCTTTTGTGTTTTATTCTTACCTGGTCTGCTGTGTGCTGACCAATCATAAATCTGGGGCAGTAGAGGGGGTTGCTCAGGGCATTACGGTAAGCAGCTGAATGCAGATTCTCCAGAACATCTACAAAAGAAAAATCAAATGCACTTGCTTACCACAACTGACTGCTCTCCGAGAAATCACGACAGCAAGAATATGGAATTATTCACGAGGCATACACAGAACATGCAGCACAGGCCATTCTGCCCAACTGGTCCATGCTATGTTTATATTCCACAGTGTCCTTCCCACATTTCATCTTTCCCTATCGACATACCCTTCTATTCCTTTCTCCCTCATGTACTCATCCAGCTTCTCTTTGCATGCATCCATTTTTGTTCACCTCAACTACTCAATGTACGAGTTCTACATTCCAAAAACAGGTGTCTGACAAAATATAGTATAAAAAAAGAGCAGCCTTTTCTAACCATACCAGATTGTGTATATTGCACATGTATAGTACAAATCACTGTCCTTGACCTGTGCTTCATTTTTGTAGCATTCTGGCTAAACATCAAATTCCATCATTCTTCCATCGTTGCTGGGTCAAAATCCTGGCATTGCCTGCCTGTGGGCATATCTCCATCGCAAAGACAGCAGCGGTTCAAGTAAGTGACTCCACATAGCCATTCCAAGGGCAACTGGGGGTTGGGCAACAACTGCTGGTGTTGCCAGCAACTCCCACATCCCAGGAATGGCACAGGAGGAGGCCATTCAGCCCATTGTGCATGTGCCAGCAAAACAAAATTATGTAAAACCAGCCTCGGAGAGAAATCAGTGCAGTGCAAAAGGGTTCTTCGACTGCTTAGCTCTCGTTCTTGTTTGGCTAAGTGGTAACACCTTAGTAGTGTTGACTGAAAAGGACTCCCTGTTATAATTGCGGGGGAAATCGCTATGCACTTAGATACTGAAGCAGCTTAGGGAGGTGACTGCAATAAAATTGTTGATAAGGGCTGTGGTAGAGTTGTGCACTGGAAAGATCAGCTACCTCGACCTTCACAAAATCAAGTTTAATGCTTCAGTCTTCAAGGATCCTAGCCTAAGCTTGGTGGCAGTGTCCTGACTCGACAGCTCAACCAGCTGCAAATAAACACCTGGTTAAGTCATGGTCTAGAAGCAGTGTTACAATGGGACTTTATTTTATTTGCGAATCATCGGAGACCAGTTGTTTTAATGTCTGCCCAACAGATGTCTTTCAAATCTCACCTATTTGTGGATTCTGAAAGGCGATTGCTCTGTCCAGTTCCAGTTTTGGCGCGAGTTCCGATAGTTCCCACCGCCTGAATTCCTGGGCAGCAGTAACGTTGATCAAATACTCCATTACTGTGTCACTGAGAGGAAGTATTCAGGAGTTAGATACCCACAACAACTTTTATTCATATTGTGCAGAAAATAATGTGGAAAATGTCCTAGGAGTCAGCCGGAAGAGGGGGGAGTGGGGATTGAAAAACAAAATGAAGTATGAATCGCGAGCCAGGGCGAGAGGTTAGAGTTACGGTAGTTTGATACAGGTTTACAGTGTGTATTACCTACAGACCATCATCTACTACTGGTGAGTGACAGAAAGCTCTTGTACCAGTTGTTACTGAACAGTCAACTCAACATAAAGAAGATGGCTATGTAGCACGAATTGAGGATTTTGTTAACATTTGCAAGAACATAAGAAAATCAAATGAATAGATGCTAGTTCAATTAATAATTTTAAACCGGAGGTGGAAAGGTTTTGCAGAATAAGGGTGGAAAAGGGTAATGGAGCCACAGCAAGTAGATGGGAGTTAGGATACAGTTCAGTCAAGATCTCATTGATTTGTGGAACAAACTTTAGGCTGAATGACCTCCTCCTGTAACTATGCTTTAACAACTGTGTTTATAAAATCCCAACTTTTACAATGGTGTAAAAAGCAGAGGTTGCCTGTGGAATGGGTCCAACACTCACACATAGTCTCGCATACATTCCACTGCGTAGATCATGTTTTCCCTCGTAGATGTCACACTGCAAAATCAGAAATGGCCAGTAATTACTGGATTAAATAGAGTCGGCTGTAGATCAGAGATGTCTTTGTAAATACTCTTTTAAATGTTTCTAGCAATTAACCATTCACGTATCAACACAGGGAAATTAAACACTTAGAGTACAGAGAAACCGTTTCAGGGTTACAACAGACAAGGGTTTGTTTTCAGTAACTGTGACCAGACAGGTCGAACATTGAAATCTAAGTTTCAACGTGCTGCAAATTCAATTCAGGGGTATTAAACCTGTCCTGTAATAGGATTTCAAGGAATGAAATATTCACATCAAACTGAGTGGAACTAGGACTATCTTTATTAATTGCATGCAATCTATTTAAACGAAAAGCTAGGAGACTGGGCAGCAGGTATGTTGTTGAAATTTAGGTTTGCTGCCTGTAAGGGTCCAGTGCGAGATGACTTTGGCCAGTCGGAGCCAGTTCCCAATGGGTACCGATCCAAAGCAGTAGAGATTTGTCACTGGCAAGTTCACTCAGACAGGCAATAATAGCCGGTGCAAGGAAGAATTCGGCAAAATGTAGTGCACCGCTGGCAGTTGCAGCGTCACGGTTGTTTTTGTTCTGCTTCTGGGCTCTGCAATATCTGACCTAGAGCCTTGAAAGTAGAATTTTCATTGATATGGTATCTTTCACAACCTCATTATAATCCCAAAGTGCTTTACAGCCAATTAAGAATGTTTTGAAGTATAGTCATTTGACAGAAATGGGGCAACCATTTTCTGTACAGCACAGTCCCACAAATTGAAATGGAATAATGACCAAGAGAGCATTTTTTTTTTTAAAGTGATGGTGGTTGAGGGATAAATATTGAGAACTTGCCTGCTCTTCTTTGAACAGTGTCACAGTATCTTTACTGTCCTCGAGAGAGCAGATGGTGCTTCGATTTAACATTTCACCAAAAGACGGCAACTATGACCAGCAAGCATTGCCTCAGTATTGTACCTGGGAGTGTCAGCCTGCAGCCTGTGTTCAAGATTCTGGATTGGGACTTTGGGGCTGGGAGCTGAGAGACAAGAATGCTACCCACTGGGCTGGGACTACTTGATTCCAGCCCAGCTAGGAAAGTGGCACAATCCTGATATTGATATTTCTCACCCTGACAAATACAGAAATTGAGAAGAAAAGATGTTTGCCTACCTCAGACTGCCTCCTACAGCTTCTACGCCACGGGTTATTTTGAACGACGAAGCTCCCTTTGTTGTCTGTAAAACAGACCACGCTTTGGTTAAAACTGAAAGATTAAGTTGCTAATGGAATTCTGTTACCCAAGTTTGACATAAAAAATGACATATTTTATAATGTTAGAAATTAATCTTTATTAGAAGTACACCAAAGGATGCAAGGATGGAAACTATCAGTGTGTGCGCCGAGGTCACACTTTACCAAGAGATAATGATAGTGTGTTATGTAGAGGCTAATGCGTAGCCAGGACAATGCTTCAAGGCAGTAATACTGCAAAACAAACTGCAAAGTTAACTGATGGATCCTGATTCCAAATTATATTGTTGTCTCTGTATTTTGATGTACAGAAACTTAATTTCACATTATTAATACTATTGGTAAAAATCAGCTGGGATCAAACCCGGGTCCACTGTACCATCTTGCCGTCCTTAACATCCTGATCAATAACCAGTGATTCCCGCTGGAAAGTTTGCATGCATAGAGATCAAGTGAAGTCCTGATCAGACTTTGTTGTGATGCCCAACAGAGTTGAATAGTCTGGTAACCTTCCCTCTCCAAAATCTCACACAAGAAATGGCTAAGCAGACGATGAGCCAGAGAACAGTGGAATTGTTTCCTCACAAGTATAAAGTGTGGTCAGGGGACAGGGGAGGCCAGGTGAGTAAGCGCAGGGCTGGCGTAAATGCAACCAGGTGATGTCAAGTAACAGGCATTGCCCAGACAACCATAACTGAGAACCATCAACCCCACTCAGGATGGTGCGAGCAAACGCCGTGTATCACGCTGATTTAAAACAGATGGCATAGCAAAAAAGAAATATTGAAAGTGTTGCAAATGTGAACAGTTGTTTTCATTAAAACTTTACTTACCAGGTTTGCTGCCAGGCGAAGGGCATGAGTGATGCCCAAGTTACTGGCACTCTCATACCTGCTGCCTGCCTTTATAAAGACGCCAATCTTTGAGGTTGGCGAATAATTTTCTAGAGAGGCAATTATCAACCCATTTGGCAATTTGGACACCTGTAGGAGACAAATTGTAAATACTTGATTATCCATATAAAATTGAACATCCAGAGTCTTTTGTAAATAAAAATTAGAGTACCCAATTCTTTTTTCCCACTTTTTTTAAAAATAAGTTTTATTGGAATTTTTTACAGAAAATATAAAAATACAAGTATAGCAACAAGCAGTAATATGCAACTAACAGCCCCATAACACCCACAATTCCCCCCAAACCGTAACATCACATGCATCACACTCCCCCCCCTCCCCCCCCCCCCCCCCCCCCCCAACAAGAGAACTTAACCATAAATTAAAATTAAATAAATCAAATTTAAATAAAATAAGCAAACATAATCAACCCCCCCCCCCCCCCCCCCCCCCTCCCCGGGGGTTGCTGCTGCTACTGTCCCAGTACCCTATCGTTGAGCCAGAAAGTCGAGGAAAGGTTGCCACCGTTTAAAGAACCCTTGCACCGATCCTCTCAGGGCGAATTTGACATTCTCAAGCTTAATGAAGCCCGCCATGTCATTGATCCAGGTCTCCACGCTTGGGGGCCTCGCGTCCTTCCATTGTAGCAAAATCCTTCGCTGGGCTACTAGGGACGCAAAGGCCAGCACACCGGCCTCTTTCGCCTCCTGCACTCCCGGCTCTGCCCCAACCCCAAAGATCGCAAGTCGCCATCCTGGCTTGACCCTGGATCCCACCACCCTTGACACCGTCCTCGCCACCCCCTTCCAGCACTCCTCCAATGCCGGGCATGCCCAGAACATATGGGCATGGTTCGCTGGACTCCCCGAGCACCTGGCACACCTATCTTCACCCCCAAAGAACCTACTCATCCTCGTCCCAGTCATGTGGGCCCTATGCAGCACCTTGAATTGAATGAGGCTAAGCCGCGCACACGAGGAGGAAGAATTTACCCTCTCCAGGGCATCAGCCCATGTCCCGTCTTCGATCTGTTCCCCCAGTTCCCCCTCCCACTTCGTTTTCAGCTCCTCTACTGACGCCTCTTCCACCTCCTGCATAAGCTTGTAGATATCGGATATCTTCCCCTCCCCAAACCCCCGAGAGCACCCTGTCACTCACCCCCCTCACGGGGAGCGCAGGGAATCCCTCCACCTGCCGTCTAGCAAATGCCTTTACCTGCAGATATCTAAACATGTTCACCGGCGGGAGCCCAAATTTCTCCTCCAACTCCCCCAGGCTCGCAAACCTTCCGTCGATAAACAGGTCCCTCAGCTGTCTAATGCCCGCTCTATACCATCCCTGAACTCCCCCATCCATATTCCCCGGGACGAACCTAAGGTTCCCCCTTAACGGAGCCTCCATCGAGCCCCCCACTTCTCCCGTATGTCGCCTCCACTGCCCCCAAATCTTGAGGGTAGCCGCCACCACCGGACTCGTGGTATGCCTCGTGGGAGGGAGCGGCCACGGCGCCGTTACCAGGGCCCCCAGGCTTGTATCCCCACAGGACGCTCTCTCCATCCGTTTCCATGCTGCCCCCTCCCCCTCCATCACCCACTTACGCACCATCGACACGTTGGCCGCCCAGTAGTACCCCGAGAGGTTGGGCAACGCCAGCCACCCCCCCCATCTCTACTCCACTCCAAGAAGACCCTCTTCACCCTCGGGGTGCCATGCGCCCAAACAAATCCCATGATGCTGCTGGTCACCCTTTTAAAAAAGGCCCTAGGGATAAAGATGGGCAAGCACTGGAAGAGGAACAAGAACCTCGGGAGAACCGTCATTTTGACGGATTGCACTCTGCCCGCCAGCGATAGCGGCACCATGTCCCACCTTTTAAATTCCTCCTCCATCTGTTCCACTATTCTGGTGAAGTTAAGCTTATGAAGAGCCCCCCAACTCCTGGCCACCTGCACCCCCAGGTACCTGAAACTCTTCACTGCCCTCCTGAAGGGGAGCCTCCCAATTTCTTTTTTCCCACTTAAGGGGTAATTTAGCGTGGCCAATTCACCTACCCTGCACATCTTTTTGGGTTGGGGGGGTGAGACCCACGCAGACACGGGGAGAATGTGCAAACTCCATACGGACAGTGACCCAGGGCCGGGATCAAACCCGGGTCCACTGTACCACCTTGCCGTCCTTAACATCCTGAGTCTACAAGAGTTTTCAACTTAATGTCCTGTCATGATTTGGGTCACACTTTTATCTCAACATTGAAATTATCTGTTTAATAAGCTAATTGGCTCTTATATTTTGCTACATTACAATGATAATTACAGTTCAAAGGAAATTCACTAGATGTGAAGCACTTTGGATCATCTTGAGAAAAGGTGCATTTAAATCATCAGGGCATGCAATGTCTTAGTTCACTCAGTGCAAAGTATTTCTAATATTCTATTCCAACTGCTTTCCTCCATGACTTGTCTCCTTCCATTCCTCTTAAAGTACCAACGCTTCGCTGAGTAGTTCCACGGGGTCTATGTTTCCTCTGGTATCTTGCCCTAGTGGTCAATCATCACACGCAGGCCTAAACAGTGAGGAAGCTGAAAAGCCACAATTACGTCCCTACTCCGTCCGGATTTCATACCGACAAAAAACCAAACCTATGACCTTCTAGTCTGCAGACTGAGCGATTGACTGGATCAATGAACCGAGCCCCAATCATCTTGAATTAAGATTTTTTTTTCTGAATCCTGTGTACAATAATCAAGAGGTACAAATGCTCAGGCCCCACAAATATTTTTAAACATGTGATTAGAATTGCAGTAACACATGGGCAGCACGGTGGCCTAGTGGTTAGCACAGCTGCCTCACGGCGCTGAGGTCCCAGGTTCGATCCCGGCTCTGGGTCACTGTCCGTGTGGAGTTTGCACATTCTCCCCGTGTCTACGTGGGTTTCGCCCCCACAACCCAAAAATTTTTTTTTTTTTTTTTTTTTAAATAAATTTAGATTAGCCAATTATTTTTTCCAATTAAGGGGCAATTTAGCGCGGCCAATCCACCTACTCTGCACATTTTTGGGTTGTGGGGGCGAAACCCACGCAGACACGGGGAGAACGTGCAAACTCCACACGGACAGTGACCCAGAGCCGGGATCGAACCTGGGACCTCAGCGCCGTGAGGCGGTTATGCTAACCACTAGGCCACCGTGCTGCCCCCCACAACCCAAAAATGTGCAGAGTAGGTGGATTGGCTACACTAAATTGCCCCTTTAATTGGAAAAAATAATTGGATAATATAAATTTATTTTTAAAAAAAAGAAAAAAAAAGAATTGCAGTAACACAAAGTGCAGGCCACAAGCAAGCTCAGTGGCATGCAGTGCACTATTACAATATACACTAAGGCATCTCCATACACATCATTTGAGGGCAATCTGCTTAAAATGGCACAAGGCCTTGATGCCATTCATGGGTTCGCTCAAATACAATGGGCAAGGTAATCTTTTATTATTATTGTCACAAGTAGGCTTACATTAACACTGCAATGAAGTTACTGTGAAAATCCCCTAGTCGCCACATTCCTGCGCATGTTCAGGAACACTGAAGGAGAATTCAGAATGTCCAAATTACCTAACAACATGTCTTTCAGGACTTGTGGGAGGAAACCGAAGCACCCGGAGGAAACCCACGTAGACACGGGAAGAACGTATAGACTCCGCACAGACAGTGACCCAAGCTGGGAATCGAACCTGGGACCGTGGGGCTGTGAAGCAACGGTGCTAACCACTGTGGTGTGTCGCAAGGTGGAATCATACCTCTGAAATAGAAGCCGTGACTAGTTGTTCACTGACCTGCAGTTCCTGAGGTGGAAGGTGTGGTTTCTCTGAAGCTGCCGTAAACTCATGCTTAGGTGCAGCTTTGGGCGAATAAAGCCTCTTCGTCTGAAATCAAAAATTCACACGTGTATCAACAAATTGAATGGTATCAATCAGAAAGGCCAGGGTACCTCTCCTGGATACCTCAGTGCAGGTTTTTGCTCCATTAGGTTTGAATATGTATTTAAATAATAGAAGAAACTAAAGCTCCATTTCACAACTCATGGTTATCAGAAAATGCCTAGCACAAAATCTGGTACAAGCTGTTCGTTTGCTGATTATAATCCATAATAAACTTTTACGGAATCAAAATATTGCATATGCTGGGATCCTGAAATAAAAGCAGAAAATGCTGCAAATACTCAGAAGGCCTGTCAGCAGCTGTGGACAGAGTGTGTTAATATTTTACACCATCATTCTTTTGTCATCTCCTCCCTTCTGCCTTCCACTTTATCATGGACCCTCTCTTTTGTTCTTCACACCCCTTTCATGGCTCTGTGCTTGTTTAAAATCTGTTGCACCAATAATTCTTTCCAGTTCCGTTGAAAGGTTATTGACCTGAAACCGTAACTCTGTTCCTCTCAGGGCAACATGGTGGCACAGTGGTTAGCCCTGCTGCCTTGCGTGCCGAGGCCCCAGGTTCGATCCCAGCTCTGGGTCATTGTCCGTGTGGAGTTTGCACATTCTCCCCGTGTTTGCGTGGGTTTCGCCCCCACAACCCAAAAATATGCAGGCTAGGTAGATTGGCCATGCTAAATTGCCCCTTAATTGGAAAAATGAATTGGGTACTCTAATTTTTTTTTTTAACTGTTCCTCTCTCTACAGATGCTGTCTGACCCTCTCAATTGAGGGAGGTTTCCTCCCTCAGCTCCTAGTTACAATGCAGACCTCAGCACAGGAACTCAATGTAGTGCACACCATCACTCCATGGTACAACTTTGTGCTACACCACAATGAGGAGTTTGTTTAACTGAGCAGCTTGCTAAGCTATTTCAGTGGGGGACAATCGGCAATGGTTTTATGTCATCATTAGACTTTTAATTCCAGATTTTTATTGTATTCAAATTTCACCTGTCATGGTGGGATTTGAACCCGGAATCCAAGAGCATTACCTTGGATCTCTGGATTACCACAATGCTACCACCTCCCCTAATATTTACTATTCGAACAATCCAGTTATTGAAATCAACCCACTTTGATTTAACCCTTGTAGGCTTAGTGTCCAAAAAAGTTAAGTGGGGTTATTGGGATAGGGTGGAGGCGTGGGCTTAAGTAGGGTGCTCTTTCCAAGGGCCGATGGAGAATCCATGGGCCAAATGGCCTCCTTCTGCACTGTAAATTCTATGATTCTTCGGTGTAAAATAATTTCCAACTTCCCTCCTTCTAACAATAACTGAGTCTATCTATGTTCATTCAGACTGACTTGACAACCAGAAACAAGCAGTCACCATTAACCCTCTTGATGCCTTTTAATTGTTGCAATTTGATGATTCTTTACTGTCCCCTTTCCATGGATCTAATATCATTCCTATAAGAAGGTACCTAGAACTTTGTGCAATATTCCAAAGTGACCCAAGCAACGCCTTGGGTAAATCGAACAAAAATTCCTTGATTTTCTATTTGATGTCGAGGGCGGCACGGTGGTTAGCATTGCTGCCTCACAGCTCCAGGGACCTGGGTTCAATTCCTGCCTTGGCTGACTGTGAAGTTTGCACATTCTCGCCATGTGTGCGTCAGTTTCCTCCAGGTGCTCTGGTTTCCTCCCACAGTCTAACGGGCTGCAGCTTAGGTGGATTGGTCATACTAGATTGTCCCTTAATGTCCAAAGATGTGTAGGTTAGGTTAAGGGGTTATTGAGATAGGGAGGTGGAGTGCTCTTTCAGAGGGTCGGTACAGACTCAAAGGGCCTCATTCTGCACTATAGGGATTCTATGGTGTTACTCACCATTCTATAGGGGCCTCACGGTAGCATGGTGGTTAGCATCAATGCTTCACAGCTCCAGGGTCCCAGGTTCGATTCCCGGCTGGGTCACTGTCTGTGTGGAGTCTGCACGTCCTCCCCGTGTGTGCGTGGGTTTCCTCCGGGTGCTCCGGTTTCCTCCCACAGTCCAAAGATGTGCGGGTTAGGTGGATTGGCCATGCTAAATTGCCCGTAGTGTAAGGTTAATGGGGGGATTGTTGGGTTACGGGGTTACGTGGGTTTAAGTGGGGTGATCATGGCTCGGCACAACATTGAGGGCTGAAGGGCCTGTTCTGTGCTGTACTGTTCTATGTTCTATGTTCTATGTACTCTACATAAAACCTAATTCTTAATTTTTGTGCCAGAAATAGTGACGGTGGAGTTGGGCAGGATTCTCAGCATCCTTATGGAAACATATATAATCCTAAGGGGACTTGACAAGGTGGATGCTAAAAGGATGTTCCCCCTTGTGGGAGAGACTAGAACTAGGGGACGTAGTTAAAAAATATAGGGTCTCTCATTTAAGAAAGAGAGGAGGAAATTATCTTTCCCTCAGAAGGTCAAGAGTCTTTGGAGCTCAGAGAGCAGTGGAGGAAGAGTCAATGAACATTTTTAAAACAGAGGTAGACACATTATTGAATAACAAGGGAGTAAAAGGTTATTGGGGGGGGGGGGGGGGGGGTAGGTTGGAATGTGTTGGGACCACAATCAGGTCATCAGTGATCCTATTGAATGGCGGAACAGGATTTGAGGGGCAAAATGGCCTACTCCTGTTCCTAATTCGTATGTTTGTGTGTTGTTGATGCAAAGCAAAACCTAGATCTGAAGATTAAATTACAATCTAACTACATTTATTGACGAATTATCAGTGAGACAAATACTGTAAAGATAAAGTGCCTAACATTTTTGGTGAAAGCAGAATCCCCTCGCCACCCCAAAAGAATCACTGAAGTAGGGTGCTCTTTCCAAGGGTCGGTGCAGACTCGATGGGACGAATTACTTCCTACTGTACTGTAAATTCCGGTTCTATGTTTAGAAATATAAAAAATGAGGCCCTGTCAGTGGAAGAATTGTGCAGCTGGTGTTTTAGCAAAATAACCTTTGCAATGTCAAACCCCTCCATAGGTATTCGCTCCATTTAGTGATTGCAGAGACACAGTAATGCATTTAAAATATATCATTCTGTGGAAGCGGAGGAGGAGGATTTGGGCTTTCTGATGCTTTAACTGAACACGGAGGTTGGAGCCTCTCAGTCCCCTGGTGGGAATGACCTTCAGTAACCCTCATAACACCAACCCGGGACCGCAGCTCTGCCAGGGACCGGCCTTCCACCCGCACTGCACTGGGTTCAGGACCCAGCCCCAGCCGGGAGGGCGGTGGGCGCCGAGGGCCCGGGCGGTGGGCGCCGAGGCCCCGGGCGGAGGGCGCCGAGGCCCCGGGCGGCCGCTCCTGCTCGGGCAGCGCCTCAGGCCGCAGCGGCCGACATCTCATTGGCAATTTCCCGTTTGCGCCTCGACACACACAGGCCCGAGCACTTTTTGTCCCGAGTCAGTAACCTGTGCCTTGGCGCGGATACAGATCGAGATACTTACAACGAGATTCGCGAGGGCAGAATTCACTCCCTTCACCGACCTCATCGTTTCAGCGGCAACCCACCGGCGGCCCGATTGTGACACACACAATATGGCGGCTCACCGGCGACCAGATCCTTGACACACACAATATGGCGGCTCACCGGCGACCAGATCCGTGACACACACAATATGGCGGCTCATGGCGACCCCATCTGTGACACACACAACATGGCGGCTCACCGGCGGCCCCATCTGTGACACACACAATATGGCGGCTCACCGGCGGCCCCATCTGTGACACACACAATATGGCGGCTCACCGGCGGCCCCATCTGTGACACACACAATATGGCGGCTCACCGGCGACCCGATCTGTGACACACACAATATGGCGGCTCACCGGCCACCTGATCTCGTGACACACACAATACGGCGGCTCACCAGTGACCAAATCAGTGACCCACACAATATGGTGGTCCCCAAGGACTGGCTTTGGAAAATATCCAATATGACGTCCAAATGTTCAGGACAAAGCAAAGAAGCAACTGTCCTACTCAGAACTTGTTCACAGGAGACTCCCAGGAGGCAGTGAAAACACTTAAGGAAACTCAAAGCATCTCTCACATTCTCTTTTTTTTTTCCAATTATGAGCAATTTAGCGTGGCCTATCCACGTATCCTGCACATCTTTGGGTTGTGGGCGTGAGAACCAAGCAGACACGGGAAGAATGTGCAAACTCCACACAGACAGTGACCCAGTGCCAAGATCGAACCCGGGTTCTCAGCGCCTTGAGGCAGCAGTGCTAACCACTGCACCACCGTGCTCATCACTCACAGTCTCATGGACTCACAGGAGCCTCTAGCTTGTGACCAATCAAAAATGCAGGAGAAAGTTATTTGGGAAGACACATTGAGTGACTTAGTCAGCCGGATGCAGAGGCAAAGTTGGGGACTCAATCGTTATGGGTGACAGACAAGAAAGTGGAGCTGAGCCCACAATCAGATCAGTCATGATCTCATCGAATGATGGAAAAGGCTCGAGGGGCTGAATGGCCAACACATATTCCAATCTTTGTGTGATAATATTGAATTATACTTTGCATACATCACACCAGACACAAAGTTGCAGATGTTAGATATCTAAAACAAAAAAAGGAACTACTGGAAACATTCAATAGTTCTGTCAACATCTGCGAATAAAAGAGATTTGTTAAGATTTTAAGTATATACACTTGGTTAGAACTGGTTATTGGCCAACAGGGGTAGCACAGCTGCCTCACAGTGCCAAGGACCCAAGTTCGATCCTGGCCCTGGGTCACTACCCATGTGGAGTTTGCACATTCTCCCCTTGTCTGCGTGGGGTCCAACAGGTTTGTTTCAAACACGAGCTTTCGGAGTGCAGCTCCTTCCTCAGGTGAATGGCGAGGTATGTTCCAGAAACATTTATATAGACAAAGTCAGAGATGCTGGACAATGCTTGGAATGCGAGCATTTGCAGGTAATCAAATCATTACAGATCCAGGGAGAGGGATAAATTTTTTTTTTTTTAAATTTAGAGTACCCAATTATTTTTTCCAATTAAGGGGCAATTTAACGTGGCCAATCCACCTACCCTGCACATCTTTGGGTTGTGGGGGCGAAACCCACACAGACACGGGGAGAATGTGCAAACTCCTCACAGACAGTGACCCAGGGCCGGGATTCGAACCCAGGTCCTCAGCGCCGTAGGCAGCAATGCTAACCACTGTGCCACCGTGAGGAGAGGGATAATCTTTAACGATTATTTATCAGAGCCACGTCTCTGTTCATTGTCCTACGTTGCACTACCTTTTTGGTTTCTTGACAACATTGTTGTTAACATTTTGTTTGCACTTCAGCCCCACGCTCCTGATCTATGGGCATCTGGTGCGGTGGGGGTGGGGGGTGCGGGGGGGGGGGGGCGGGGGAGGCAGAGGACCTCCTCATGAATGATGTACCATCAATTGAACGCGAGATGAGTTGCTGAACAAAAGTATGGCTTTAATCTACTACATGTTAGCCCTGCGGTTGATTACAGTAGGACGACCGCCGGGCGTACTGGGTATTTATACCCCGCCCTGGAGGTGGGGTTAACTCAGCCTCTTGACCAATCAGGGAGCCATCACATGACTGGTCTCAACCAACCGGTCGAGAGGCACATGACTGACCAGGGCCAATGGTAAGCCGGTGTTCTGCCCCAACGGCAGGCAGCTATGCTAATCATACCACCACAATGAACCTGCTCCTGGGCCTGGCCAAACTTGCCATAAACAGGTCCAGGCAGTGGGCGGCTGAGGGGGTCATCCGACCGGACTGTCTGGCCGTCTTTCGCGGCTTTATTCGCAACTGGGTATCCCTGGAGAAAGAGAGAGCGGTGTCCATAGGCACACTCAAGGCCTCCCATGCTCGGTGGGCACTGCAAGGGCTGGACTATATTACATACCCTGATTCTCACATTTTGGTTTGATGGGTTTTTAAGTTTCTGTTTCCTCTTCATTCCTTTTGGACTGTGCTCCGATTGTTCTTTGGGAGCGGCCCCTTTTGATTTGTCCACCAGTTAATTTTTGTTCTTCTGTTCAGTTGATGGGCCTTATTAAAACCCTGAGGCTGCAGACGGGCCGAGTGGCCGTCACGTGTAATGAATACATCTCAGCGGAGGTGGCGCTGTGCCTCCCGATGAGGAGTAGGTGCTCTCTTGCCCACTGGCGTGTCTTTGGTGGCGGCTGGTTGGAGTGAAGTCGGCCTCGGTCCTCAGTGAAGCGGCAGCTGAGGGGACAGCGGGAAAAAGCCACCAACCAGGCTGGGAGTATCGCACGAGGATGGTAAGGGAGGCCGCAGGCTCCGGCCCTGCTTTCACAGCCCAGGCTGCCTGCTCTCAGCGCGGCTCCTGGAGCTGAACCACCCCCCCCATACACGCACACACTTACAGAACAGCCGCATGTAGGCCGCTCTGCCCATCGTGTTCGTGTCAGCCCAAAGAGTTATCCAGCCTCATCCCACTCTCGGTCTGGGCCCTGGGAGGGGGGCTCAGTCAGTCAGTCAGTCCACATTCCCCCGCCACAGGCCAGGGAATTGAACCCGGCGGTGACACGCTTGTTTTTAAACCGGATGTGGTTTTGTACTTCCTTAATCTGCATTTGGTGCTGGGCTACGTTAAGTACCGGGCTCCCTTCTAATAAATGCAACTGTATATTGTGTTTTTTATTATTGCAGACAGAACAAGACGTTAACCCAAAAGCCTATCCTCTCGCGGATGCCCAGCTAACAAAGACAATTCTGGATCTTGTGCAGCAAGCGGGGAACTATAAGCAACTGCGAAAGGGAGCTAATGAAGGTACTTTATGTTGGGCTTCCCGGATACAGTTTTGGATATTAAATTGGAGCAGTCAGGTCAATTGTAATCTCCAGGTGAAGGCCTATTTGATATCACCAACTCTGCATATTCTAAGTGACTGCATTTCTATCTCAACTTATCACATCTGTTCCAAAATGCTATCTATGCAACCAATTCCTTGTGAAGTTTGAGCACTGCAAGATCTCGCAAATGGTCACCTGAGCTCAGTTTGGGTTTATTGCTTCAGGGTAGATTAAACCGGATATGGGAAACCCAGCAACTTTAACAGATTGATTCCATTCTGTTCCAATCGGCAGTGGGAATAAGATAATAATGAAAATAGTGGGAGGTGATATTGTGGAGCAAGAACTTTCCTCTTTGGGAGTAGGATTGCCTGACCATATAGGGGCACTGTTGCTGCGTGGGAGGGTGACCATGCAGGGATCACCCCCCCCCCCCCCCCTTGAGATGGATGGACCAGAGTGTTCCCCTACTTCATGCTTTCCTTTCTAAAACCAGAGGTCAGAATTAATAGACCTGTTTTTCTTTACAGCCACCAAGACCTTGAACAGAGGAATTGCTGAGTTGATAGTGATGGCTGCAGACGCTGAACCATTGGAGATTATTCTTCATTTGCCTCTTCTTTGTGAAGACAAAAATGTCCCTTACGTTTTTGTAAGGTCTAAGCAGGCTCTGGGCCGTGCCTGTGGGGTGTGTCGGCCAGTTATTGCATGCTCCGTTACAATAAAGGAAGGCTCTCAGCTGAAGCCACAGATTCAGTCTGTTCAACAGGCAGTTGAGCGTTTACTGGTTTGAATTGTGACAGTGCAGGAATGTTCAGCGGCTGAACAGGAAAGGCTTCCAACCATCAGTCGTGTATATTTTTTTTTCCGAAACTGCTTTTGAACATTGTGATAATTGTTCAAAGAACACATTTGTAATGTACTTTAATTTCTTGAATAAAAAGTGCTTCTCCTGAACACTGCCTAAGGAATATGCCCTTGAAATTTGCCTTTTTAAATGCTGGAGTGGCACTTCAGATGGTGGTACTGGTTACTGGAGGTCAGTAACCTCTGATCGAAAAAGGTTAACCTCATCCTTCCCTCTAAGCTTTTCTTACTCTGCCTTTGACTTATTTAACACAAACCTCTGTCTAAAACAGAATTTATTTATTGTGGAACGTGGCTACTGCTGGTAGGGCAGTAAAATTACTCATTTTTAATTTCCAAGATGCTGGTGAACCATCTTTTTAAAAAAAATAAAAAAATTGGAGTATCCAATTCATTTTTTTCCAATTAAGGAGCAATTTAGTGTTGCCAATCCACCTACTCTGCACATCTTTGGGTTGTGGGGGCAAAACCCACACAAACACAGGGAGAATGTGCAAATTCTACACAGACAGTGACCCAGAGCCAGGATTGAACCTGGGACCTCGGCATCGTGAGGCAACAATGCTAACCACTATGATACCGTGCTGCCCATGAACTATCTTCTTGACTAAACCTGTGGGTTTTGTCCCACTGTCCAAAGATGTGCAGGTTGGGTGGATTGTCCATGCTAAAATTGCCTCTTAGTGTCTAAAGTTGTGATAAGTTGGGGTTGCGGGGAAAGAGGGTGGGGGAGTGGACCTGGGTTAGGGTGCTCTTTCAATGGGTTGCTGAGGACTCTATGGGCCAAATGCCTCCTGCACTAGGAATTCTATGGTTTGATGGGTCATTTCAGGGTTCTGCATAAGGGAAACCCAAACCCCCTTTTTTTTCAGGTCTGCACAGTGGTTAGAACAGTTGCTTAGCTCCAGGGTCCCAGGTTTGATTCCTGGCTTGGTTCACTCTCTGTCTGGAGTCTGCACGTTCTCCCCATGTCTGTGTGGGTTTCCTCCGGGTGTTCCGGTTTCCTCCCACAGTCCAAAGATCTGCAGGTGAGGTGGATTGGCCATGATAAATTATCCTTCGTGTCCAAAAAAAAAGTTAGGTTGGGTTACTGGGATGGGGCGGGCTTTAGTGGGGTGCTCTTTCCATCCAAGGGCTGGTGCAGACTCGATGGGCCAAATGGCCTCCTGCACTGTAAATTCTCTAAAGGACATTAGTGGAATTTTGGAGTACCTAATTTTTTTAAGGGACAATTTTCGCACACTTTGGGTTGCAAGGGTGAGACCCACACAGACATGGAATGTGCAAACTCCACGTGGACAGTGACCCGGGGCTGGGATCGAACCCAGGTCCTCGGTGCTGTGTGGCAGCTGTGATAACCACTGCGTAACTGCTGCCCCATTAGTGGGATTTTATGACCATCTTTTAGTTTCATGGTTACCAATATTGATTCTAGCTTTATCATTCCATTTTATTTAGCTGAATTTATTCCCCCAGCTTCCACAATGGGGTTTGAATTTGGGTCCAGAGCATTAGTCCAGCAAAATTGCAATGCCACCATGCACTACGTGTTCAGAATGGAATTTTAACGGCACCAAAATGTATTTTGCATACCAACCATTAACTGGCATCATTTAGTTTGAGGAGACTATCAGTAAAGTATTTTACACTTGCTTATCCAACAGTGAAGGTTCATTTGATTGGACAACCTTCTTATCCCAGGTTCCGATGATAGGAGGCTGGGGAAATTGGACCTATATTCTTGATATTTAGAAGACAGAGGAAATGATCTCATTGAAACATTCAAGATTATGAAAGGCTTTGACAAAGTCATCCAGACCACGAAACGTCAGCTCCCTTTTCTCTCCACAGATGCTGTCAGACCAGCTGAGAATGGAGAGTATTTTCTGTTTTTGTTTGAGATTCTAGGGGGCTTGACAGGGTAGGCAGGTTGCTACTGCTGGCTGCAAAAGTGGAGTTGAGGTGGAAGATCAGCCATGATCATGTTGAATGACAGGGCAGCAGAAGGGACCATAGAGCCCAGGACCAGAAGTGAAGTACTTGGCATCTTTAAAAGTCAAAAGATGGATCAAACTGCATGTATATAGTGTTCGTATCTACCAGATTTCCTAGCTTGCTTTACAAGTGGAAGTACTATTTGATAGAGTCATGTGTGCACAACAAGATCCCCCAACCACGTCACCAGTGTCCTAAGAGAGCATAACCGGATAATGGGAATGATATTTACATCTACATTGAGGTGTTGAGGATAAAAGCCAGGTGGTAAAGATCATTTATATAGAAATACATCCAGCTGTTCAGAATCACCAACAGTTCTGCCAAAAGTAGGTTTTTTAAAAAAAGTAAAGCGCCCAATCCTTTTTTGTTTCAAACTAAGGGGCAAGTTAGCATAGCCAATTCACCTACCCTGCACATCTTTGGGTTTGAGGGGGCGAAACCCACACAGACACGGCTAAGTAGAAGGCAGAAAGGAGCTTTGAGGATCTTAACAGAACTAAAATTTTAGCCACGTGGAATGTTTGACGTTATTTGTTTCGGGAATGTTGGAGGAGAAGGACCCATTTCCCTTCAATAACCACACAGCACAATTTAAAATAATTGGCAGCAAGATTACAGGAGTTGAAATATTTTCATTCTACAGGTGTTGTGGTCTGGCAGTCATTGCCTGAAAAGGATAGGAGTGACAATACATTTAAAACAATACTTGAATATGCAGTGGAAATTCCACAATCTACAGGACTGTGGGCCAAGATCTAGAAACAGGGATTCAGCTAATTGACAAGGTAAACACATAGGCCATTTGTACATAAATTTAACAATTTCAAAATGATGAAGCCGAGGGGGAAATAACAAAGCAAATTCCAGACTATGATCCAGGCAGTAGAAAGCACAGCAACACAAGGCAACAGTCAATCTACATGGCACGGTAGCACAGTGGTTAGCACTTGCTTCAGAGTGCCAGGGACCGGGTTTGATTCCCTGACTTGGGTCAGTGTGTGTGTGTGTGTAGTCCACATGTTCTTCCTGTGTCTGCATGGGTTTCCTCCCACATGTCCCAAAATATATACTTATTGGGTGAATTGGACATTGAATTCTTCCTCAGTGCACCCAAACAGGTGCTGTAGCGTGGCGATTGGGGATTTTCACAGATCATTATTACCACAATTATTACCTCAAGAGAAGCAGTACGGTGGTGCAATGGTTAGCACTGCTGCCTCACAGCCCCAAAGTCCGAGGTTCGATCCTGGCTCTGGGTCACTGTCCATGTGGAGTTTGAACATTCTCTCCGTGTTTGCTTGTGTTTTGCCCCCACCTTCCAAAGATGTGCAGAGTAGGTGGATTGGCCACGCTAAAGTGCCCCTTATTGGAAAAAATTAATTGGGTATTCTAAATAAAAAATAAATTTAAAAAATTTTACCTTTAGGGGTGCTTAGGGATTGACGACCTTTGTCCGGGAAGAGAGTGAGCTTGCCAAGTGACAGTGAAGGAATGGTGGTGATGGGTGTGTTTTGGGGAACAGTTACTGTTCCTATGCCCCAAATTCTTAGGTAGTGGAGATGACGGATGTGGAAGGTGCTGTAGAAGGAGCCTTAGAGAGTTGCTGTAGTAGAAAACTACACCCTGCTGCCAGTGGTGGAAGACGTGCCCTTCAAGCAGGTTACTTTGTTTTGGATGGTGTTGAGCTAAGTTTTGTTGAAGCTGCATTCACCCAGGTAAGTAGAGTATTCCATCACACTCCAGCTTGTTCCTTTGCCTTGTAGGTGGTAGCAAAAGTATGCTGCCAGTTCAAATGTCTTATGGTTGAATTAGCAATGGAATTGTTTTAATTCAACATTTTATTATACATTGATATTACATTAAATGATTTAACAGCTTTAGTTACATACTGGAAATACATAATGCATTCATGCACATTTGAACAGATTTTTAAAAAACCCATAGGGTTATACACGTTACAGCTACAATATCTTTATTGCATAGTTTGTGATTATTGTTCCAAGTTCAATAATACCTGTGAAGCTTTGAAAATATATTTGGAAGGTTAAATCTGGGCAAGTGTCAGAATCCCGGTCAAATCATCAACACATCCGGGGTTCGAGAACGATGCATTGTTTTTCAGTTAGCTGACATAAGCACATTTCAACATCAAGAAACAGCACTACTAAATTGGTTGGGTGGGTGGAAGAAAAGAGAGCTTCTAAAGTGCATTCCCCAACTCTTCCTCCTCTTCCCCCGAAGGTGTCGGTTTCCTTCTAGTGGTATAGTTTGAGAGTAGCAGCAAACGGTGTACGAGTAGGCAATCAATCCTCTGATCAATTGCCAAATAATCTGGTCAATACTCATCAAGTGGGCACCCCAGCCTCCAGCAGGGACAGCTGTAGATAAAACCAAGCGCAGGAAACCCTTTTTAAACCCAAAGGCATGATGAACAATTGAGGCATTCCCAACCAGTATCCCAGGGATCAGCTAATTTGGTTCAAAAATTAAACCTTGACATTATGACCCATCAGGGTCCCCACCTTCCTTCGCGTGACTTTACCTTTGTCCCATCTCTCAAAAGTAGAAGTCACTATAAATTTTAGTGATCAAAAGGATGAGACAATCGGGATCAAGATATCCAGGGAGAATGTATTTGCAACGAGTACTTACTGCAAACAGTTAGCAATGGATATATTTATAGCATGAGAAACCAAAGCCCAGCTTCTTTAATGTTGAACTGAACCCAAGTATGGGATACCAAAGCTTTATAATTTTGGACCTGTGCAAGTGAAGCCTCTCTCGGACAATTTAAACTGTAAACTTATAGCAGGCTGGTTCAACTTCATTGAAACAACCAGACGTGGAGTGTGTACAGCATTTGCAAGGAGCAGAAAGATGCAGGAAAGTACAATGTACAGAAATGTAATATTCTGTATCTGCTAAGTCTGCTCATTGTAAATGCTTAACTCATCTCCAGCCTCAGTCAATCTATTAGTTACTTTGAAGTTTCAGTCATGGTTCCCATTAGAGTTTGATTTGAGGAGGACCGAAACAAAAATCAATCTCAAAGCATGAGGGTAATCAGCAGAAACACCACCAAAATTTGAGGTTTGTGGGAAGAGCCGCAATTGGGAAAAGAACAGCTACTGCAGCAAAAACAATAATTTTGACTTCATGAGAAAAGTATTATTTGCAAAGCAAGAGTACCCAAACAAGAGAGTTGGTACCATTGGTCAGCTCATCTCAATGGAGGCCAAATCATTTCAGAGATGTGTTGAAATAATCAAACTTGCCACCTGGGCAGTATTTTGGAGAGTTCCTCCTCCACCAAAGTCCCATTGTCAAACTGACCCACCCGGTTTTCAACATCGAAACAGACGTTACAAATTCCAGGCAGTTCTATAAAAGGGGCCATGACTCACTCGACCAGCGCTCGACCCGGGCTGCAATGTTAAAAGTTAAGTCTCCGTGTGCTTCGGAGTTATCACCTGGTTTAACGGAGAGTCCCTTTTCGGATTCCACACATTCTTAATTCTGCAAATTGCAGTCAACAGCCTTGACACAAAGCTGCTGAAAATGGCACATGTTCACGGTACAAGAGATGGGAGATTTTCACTTCAATTCGCACAATGTTCTTGATCATCTGTGTGGCTGGGCCATGCCCCTTTCTGCATCTTCACGGAGACACAACTTAACCAACTGCGGCTGGTAAGCATCTCCCCAAATATCTCCCATTTTCCTGTTTCTTCACTGTACTGCTCAATGGTGTCGTGATATCTGTAGACAATAAAAAGGAGAGATTACTGAACTTTGCACACTATAAAAACAGAATTAAAAATTAGCCCTTAGGAATTCTGCAGCTAATTAGAACATCCAGAGAAACAATATAGCGTTGCAGACTTGCCAGTGATCACAGTTGCTAAAAGGGTTTGTGCAGTGAACAGGTTTGATCAATATTCCCCTTCACTCCGAATACAAATTTGAATTTCCATGTACAGTACCAATTAAACCTCAAACTGGAGGGAAATAAGTTTCCAAGGCTACAAGCACTGAGCAGGGGAATGGGACAGACTGCCCCACGAGCCGAGTGATCAGACAAGCAAACAGCCTACTTTTGTGCTATAATGATTAGAGAAGGATCGAGAGGTAAAACTTGCCTTGGAAAAGGTGAAGTCAGTGATCTTCACAGCCCTGCAAGTGTTTGCTAATCGCACCTCCCAAAAAACTTCCCCAAGGGCGTTGTGTTACAGCCCCTGACCAACACCTCCGCCTCATATTTGTAACAGCTTGCATTTATATAGTATTTAAAGCAATAAAATAACTCCAAGTGTTTCAGGAAAATCAGACCAAAAATGCACCACAGGAGGAAAGAGGACAGTGACCAAAAGTTCAGTATTCGGTTGGACTTCCATAAAAGTCTGGTCCAGGTTTCCATGCAACTCATCAAGTTCAATAAAAGAACACAACCCAGATTTATTATAGAATCATTTCACTCGCAGTTAATCCCAAATTGGTCTCCCCCCGCCGATTGCATTTTTGGGTCAATTGTTTTGTAAAAAAAACTATTGGGAGAAACCCCAAATTTAATTCCCACCTACTCCAGACTAAACAAGAACAAACAGCAAGCAAAATGTTCAGCACCACATTCAAATCTCTTCTAATAGTACGTTTGCCAATATAAACCAGCAATAAGCAAGCAAGTATTTGAAAAGCAAATTTCTTTTAAAGCATCAGTTGGGGGAAAACATGACATACAGAAGCTGGAAATTTAAAGAAACCGGTTTGAGCGCACACTATACTTATAAGAGTGCAGAAGCAGTGTCTGCGAGTTGGATAATTCTCTTGGGAGGGGGAAAAAAAAATCAGCTCATCTCGGTTCCCATCCCCCCCAAAAGAGGCTGAGACATCACACATGATAATAGCAATGGTTTTCTAAAGGGAAATATCACCACTAAGCACTATGGGGAAAAGAGTGGGACTAATTAGATAGACCTAGCACATGGATGATGGGCTGAGTGGTCTCCTTTGGTGCTGCTTTCTCATACTCAATTTATCCAGCAAACCAATAGGAAAAGCAGCCACCATTCTTACCAGAAGCACTGGGACCTCCGCGTGACATTAAATAATTAAAGCAGAAACAGTGCTATAGTCAGAAACAACCCAAGTAGAAACTGGAAAGGAAATTACTTTCTGAAATTTTGGTTTCTCAGCTTAGAATCCAAATTGGATCAGGAATTTTCTGTATACATGTTCGTGGACAGCACAAAGAACTGGTCTCCCATCTGTTTAACAGGTGCTGCTTGGGGCCAAATCTTCCAGTCTCCCACACTGACAAACATTCAACTTGCCACCTAGCAGCTAGCGTTTTAAAAAAAAAAGGTGGTGTCCCTTCTTCCTCTGACTCTACTCCATTTCAGAGTTCCCCAAGGATTTCTGGGGAAGCCAGATTCAGGAGGGTCCCAGGAGAAACGTACAGAGGTATGGCATCAAGAAAATTTGCTGCTGCTCGGAAGATCCAGGCCATTATTCACTTAAACCCACCCAAATTACATAGGAAGGTGTGAAATGCAGTCATACAAGAAAAAAAAAATCATCTCAAGTACAGTAACTATTGCTTTGGAGGTTATTTCACCATTCTGCAGCAACACCTTGGAATAATTCTAGTTCAGTGTTGCCAGACACAAATAAGCTCATCTTCCAAGTTCACAATGGATACTTGAAATTTGAAACTCTCCTCCATTAAGCAGAGGTGGACTAAACCAAGGCGGTTAAATGGTGTTAAGATACAGATAAACATGACCTAATTCAATGATGGGACTGCTTGCACCTACCGATCCCACCCTTCTTCTCCTCCCAACACATAGATTTTGCCGTCAATCACAGCCACACCTGGCCGATAGCGTCTCTCGTTCATGGGGGCGCACATCTTCCATGTGTTGGTCTTGGGATCATACTGCTCCACCTTATCAGTGTTCTCTGTCGAGGCGTGCCAACCACCTGGAGAGGAGATGCATCAACTTACACACAGCAGGTTTATGGTCATTTCCCACCCAAAAAGTGTACTTCATTCCCATTGTCATCATCCAGAAGGCGCCAACCCTCCCCCCAACCTTTCTGCCAGCTTGCCGCCAGGCCCAGTTGGCATTGGAAATGCAAATCTACAACACCGAGCCAATCACACAGAGGAGCACAATGGCATGGAGCAGCTTGCCAGTGTTTACTTAACCTGGCTCCCTTAACCAGAGGGCACATTCAGAGAAACTACAATTCTGCTCCTCCGCAGTTTCTCCGAGTGCTGGCCAGTGTTCCAACTACATCCCTACCTGGGTAGCAACAGTTCAAGGAGGCTCACTACTACCTCTTCATAGACCTCTTCATAGTAGCACATTGGTGGCCAGCATTGTGGCTTCACAGTGCCAGGTTTGATTCCCCGCTGGGTCACTGTCTGTGAAGAGTCTGCACGTTCGCCCCATGTCTGCATGGGTTTCCTCCTAGTCCACCGGTTTCCTCCCACAGTCCAAAGACGTGCAGATTAGGTTGATTGGCCATGCTAAATTGCCCTTAGGAGGGGTAACTGGGTTACAGGGATAGGGTGGAGCGTAAGTGGGGTGCTCTTTCCAAGGGCCGGTGCAGACTCGATGGGTTGAATGGCCTCCTTCTGCACTGTAAATTCTATGAATTGCAGCAATAAGTTGCATTCATCTAGCTTCTCTAACATTTTATTGAAACATGAAAAATTTGGGGGCTTGAGAGAGCAAGTGCTGAGAAAATGCTTCCTTTTATGTGGTTGGGGGGGGGGGGGGAAGGAGGTGGAGGTCTCCAGTTTAAAGACAGACAAGGAATTCTCATCCACATAATAGTGGAGGCTGGGTCATTGAATATATTGAAGGTTGAACTTTGACAGATTTTTGGCCAACAAAAGTGTCAGGAATTACAGGAGACAGGTAGTAGGAAAGTAGAGGGTAGGCCACAGCCAGGTCAACCATGATATTGTTGAACGGTGAAGCAGGCTCGAGGAGCCAAATCCTGCATCTTATGTTATCCGAATACGTCACAAGAGCATTTTATCAGGCCACATGGAAACATTAGATAGGTGGCCCAATCTTGGTGAAAGAGGTAGGTTGTAAGGAACATCTTACAGACAAGAGAGGGATTGAGGTAGGAATTCCACAGCTTAGGGCCAAGGCAGGTGAAGGCACAGCCACCAATGATGAAAAAGAGAGCCAGGGATGGGATCAGAAAGAGATCAAAATTGAAAGAGCACAGAGATCTGGGAGGATTGTTCAAAGTTAGGGGTAAGAAAAGACAAGGTGGAGGGATTTGAAGGAAAGGTTGAAAAGTTAAAAAATGCAGGTAATACCAAACAGGGAGCCAATGTAAATCAGCGAGCACAGAGGTGATGGGTGAATGAGATGTTGTGGAGTATTTGGCCATATTGTACTCTGGGACACAAGGTCATGAAAGGTGCGATAGAAACGCAGATCGTCCTTTCTCACTTCTTACCAATGACATAAATCTTTCCTTGGAGGACACAGGCAGCCGAACCAGAGCGTGGAATCTGCATTGGAGCCACCTCGAACCAGGAATCGACTTTAGGGTTATATACCTGAACCAGATCCATCCCATCGCCATCCTCCAACACAGCTCCTCCTGTAATGTCAAACCACATTAGCAGAATTCCATTTCACCAACTTTAACAAACCTTCAAGTATTCAAATTACTACCACGGGCCTTTTTTCTTGAAGCCTTTCCTTCCATCCTCACTTGCCCCAAATGCTCCAACTCGCCATTGTGAAAACTGTTGCTATTTTTGCTTCAGCCAGCAGGAGTGCTGTCTTCCCTCACCTCCAATGTTCAATGCAGAAGTCACAAACACAACCAAAAATCAGCAACTCAATTTCACAGGAGTGTTCAAATCTTTCCGGTCCATTGGCCAAAAGGCATGAATGCAAGCAGAGACAAATATTAATGGAAGCGTCATAACTAAAGAGACGTGCGGTCTCCTAACTCCCCCATGTTGTCTCTTCAACTCTCCACAATCTGCCTTTATCCAGATTTCAACAAACTTGGTCAACAACTTGAATACAACAAACATTAGTCAAATCATAAAAAGGACAAGCCAGGAAATTGGTAATTTTTGCAGAAACTGGTGTTGGAGTGGGGAAGAAGAGATCTCACCCCAAATGTCCTCCAACTAGATGAGGAAAATAGTAGCTCATCATTGTGGGAGCTTGCTATACACAAACTGGTCCAAAACTTCCATCAGTGATGAGAACTGGATTCCAAGGTGCTTTACAGACCATGAAATACTGACGTCCTGTAACGAGATAAAGGCAAGTCCTTGTTTTTTTTTTAGAACTTCACAAAGCTATCATCAGCAATGTAGAGTCCAACAGGAAGCACGGACTGCGGCGCTGAGGACCCGTGTTCAAATCCCGGCCCTGGGTCACTGTCCGTGTGGGTTTCAGCCCCACTACCTAAATTTGTGCAGGTTAGGTGGATTGACCATGCTAAATTAGCTCACCAGGCTAAATCGCTGGCTTTTAAAGCAGACCAAGTAGGCCAGCAGCACGGTTCGATTCCCGTACCAGCCTCCCCGGACAGGCGCCGGAATGTGGCGTCTAGGGGCTTTTCACAGTAACTTCATTGAAGCCTACTCGTGACAATAAGCGATTTTCATTTCATTTCATTTCAATTGCCCCTTAAATCAGAATAAAAAATTAAAGAAAGGATAAAGGGGCTTGCATATACAGGGTTAACGTACAACTGAATATATTATCACCCAGAGTGATGCAAGAGAACACATGGTCCATACCTAGGGGGGTCAGTGTAGTGTTGGACAGAGCTGTGTATCGAAGTAAACATGGAGACATCTCCCACGTAGACTTTTACTGTACCTACGTTTATCATTTTTAGTAGTTAACAAATACTTAACTGTTGAACTACCCATGACTACGAATGCTTTATTAAGACTTACCAAACTACATCCAACACCTTACAATAAATGACATTTTATTTTACCTGCTACATACAGGAGTCCATGCAGAGCCACCACAGCAGGACTGGTCACTGCCATCTTCATAGATTCCAGGAAGTGCCAGGTGTTTGTGTAGGGATTATAGCATTCTACAGAATCCAGTCTTGATGATCCTTCCCAGCCCCCCACAGCGAAAATAAAGCCATCCAACATGGCGAGACCTGCAGGGGAGGGTGGGGGGCGAAAAAAAATGATTGATGCAACTCGTCCCAAACTGCATGACCACCAACTCAACTCCTAATACAGCTAGAAAACAGATTCTGGAGATGGGTGGAGGGGGATGGAAATCAAATGGGATAGTGGATTATATGTCAGCCATTCTTTCCATCAGAATGGATCTGAACTAAGAACTCAGAAAATACACTTTCAGATCACACCATTGCATTTTGAGAAGAAGGAAGTGATCATGTGAAATTGTCCAAAAACCCAATTTGTTCACTGGTGCCTCCTGAGGGAAAGAATTCTACCATCTTTACCTGGCCTGTTGACTCAGTTCCACACGAACGCAGTTAGCCCGGAGCCTTCTGAATCGTTCAGCACCACATGGTCAGATGTACCAAAATGTTCCGAGCATGAACAGCACAGTGGCTAGCCGCGATCCCGGCCGACTGTCTGAGTGGAGTTTGCATGTTCTCCCAGTGACTGCCTGGGTCTGATCCCCACAACCCAAAGATGTGCAGGTTAGGTGGATTGACCAGGCTAAAATTGCCCCTTAATTGGGAAAAAATGAATTGGGTCCTCTTAAAAAAAGTTAGGTGAAGAAAAAAATTCTCATCACCGCCGTCTCAGGTCATCGATTACGGACAATTAATACCAGCCTTTCTACGGAAGTTCACTTTTGTTTTAAAAACCTCATTAGAATGGAAGTCTCCTGTGGGTCAGTGGCTTTGCAGATCCAACATAATAGTTCAGCCGGCTGCAGTCACCATCCAGCAGCCCAAAGCACCAACTTGGGAATGAGCTAGCCAGTCACAGAAGCAGAAAAAAAGTTTTGCCATCAGGGAATGATTGAGTGACGTTACAAGAGACATTTTCCATTCAGTAGCACCACAACCAGAATGTGAACATTCGAGGCACATATATTCCCCAGCCCAGACTACCTTGACCCTAAAATTCAAGGAAGTTTAACAAAAACAATTGACCCCCCCCTCTCCTATGTCAAGAGGATTAGCAATAAATCCAACTGAAGGAGCAGCACGGTGGCGCAGTGGTTAGCATTGCTGCCTCAATTGGGGAGTATGGAGTGAGGCACTGTGAAGGGTAAACAGGACCTCCTCTTGTGCAAGGATGAGCCTGATACAGTTTAAGGAGGTGCACAGGGTGCGGACTACTCGGGCGAGAATGAGTGGGTTCTTTCAGGGGGTAGCAGATGAGTTTGAGAGGTGTGGGCGGGGGCCAGCGAATCATGCGGTACACACATTTTGGGGTTGTGAAAAATCGGGAAGATTCTGGGCAGGAGTGTTTGGGGTCTGAGCCAGGATAGTGGAGGAGGGAGTGGACCTGGACCCTTTGGTGGCGATGCTTGGGGTCTCAGAGCTGGAGCTCATGGAGAGGAGGAAGGCCGATGTCATGGCCTTCGCCTCTCTGATTGCACGGCAGCGAATTTTGCTGGAGTGGCGGTCGGCATCGCCACCGGGGGTAACAGCATGGTTGGGTGACCTGTACGACTTCCTGAGGTTAGAGAAGGTAAAGTATGAATTAAGGGGCTCAGCAGGGGAGTTTGAGAAAAGGTGGGGGATGTTTGTGACTGTGTGTGAGGAGCTGTTCGTCGCGCGCGGGGGGGGGGGGGGGGGGGGGGGGGGGGTCTGTACAAATAGTTGATTGTTGGGAAGAATGTTTCCCGGGGTGTTTATTTGCTGTAACCTACTTTGATACAAGTTTGAATAAAATGTGTTTTTTAAAAAAAACATTGCTGCCTCACAGCGTTGAGGTCCCAGGTCCGATCCCGGCTCTGGGTCACTGTCCGTGTGGAGTTTGCACATTAACATAGAACATAGAACATAGAACGATACAGCGCAGTACAGGCCCTTCGGCCCTCGATGTTGCACCGACATGGAAAAAAATCTAAAGGCCATCTAACCTACACTATGCCCTTATCATCCATATGCTTATCCAATAAATTTTTAAATGCCCTCAATGTTGGCGTGTCCACTACTGTTGCAGGTAGGGCATTCCACGGCCTCACCACTCTTTGCGTAAAAAACCCACCTCTGACCTCTGTCCTATATCTATTACCCCTCAATTTAAGGCTATGTCCCCTCGTGCTAGCCACCCCCATCCGCGGGAGAAGGCTCTCGCTGTCCACCCTATCTAACCCTCTGATCATTTTGTATGCCTCTATTAAGTCACCTCTTAACCTTCTTCTCTCTAACGAAAACAACCTCAAGTCCATCAGCCTTTCCTCATAAGATTTTCCCTCCATACCAGGCAACATCCTGGTAAATCTCCTCTGCACCCGTTCCAAAGCTTCCACGTCCTTCCTATAATGAGGCGACCAGAACTGTACGCAATACTCCAAATGCGGCCGTACTAGAGTTTTGTACAACTGCAACATGACCTCATGGCTCCGGAACTCAATCCCTCTACCAATAAAGGCCAACACACCATAGGCCTTCTTCACAACCCTATCAACCTGGGTGGCAACTTTCAGGGATCTATGTACATGGACACCGAGATCCCTCTGCTCATCCACACTACCAAGAATTTTACCATTAGCCAAATATTCCGCATTCCTGTTATTCTTTCCAAAGTGAATCACCTCACACTTCTCCACATTAAACTCCATTTGCCACCTCTCAGCCCAGGTCTGCAGCTTATCTATGTCCCTCTGTAACCTGCAACATCCTTCCGCACTGTCTACAACTCCACCGACTTTAGTGTCGTCTGCAAATTTACTCACCCATCCTTCTGCGCCCTCCTCTAGGTCATTTATAAAAATGACAAACAGCAACGGCCCCAGAACAGATCCTTGTGGTACGCCAATCGTAACTGAACTCCATTCTGAACATTTCCCATCAACTACCACTCTCTGTCTTCTTTCAACTAGCCAATTTCTGATCCACATCTCTAAATCACCCTCAATCCCCAGCCTCCGTATTTTCTGCAATAGCCGACCGTGGGGAACCTTATCAAACGCTTTACTGAAATCCATATACACCACATTAACTGCTCTACCCTCGTCTACCTGTTCAGTCACCTTCTCAAAGAACTCGATAAGGTTTGTGAGGCATGACCTACCCTTCACAAAACCATGCTGACTGTCCCTAATCATATTATTCCTATCTAGATGATTATAAATCGTATCTTTTATAATCCTCTCCAAGACTTTACCCACCACAGACGTTAGGCTCACCGGCCTATAGTTACCGGGGTTATCTCTACTCCCCTTCTTGAACAAAGGGACCACATTTGCTATCCTCCAGTCCTCTGGCACTATTCCTGTAGCCAATGATGACCTAAAAATCAAAGCCAAAGGCTCAGCAATCTCTTCCCTGGCTTCCCAGAGAATCCTAGGATAAATCCCATCCGGCCCCGGGGACTTATCTATTTTCACCTTGTCCAGAATTGCCAACACTTCTTCCCTACGCACCTCAATGCCATCTATTCTAATAGCCTGGGTCTCAGCATTCTCCTCCACAATATTATCTTTTTCTTGAGTGAATACTGACGAAAAGTATTCATTTAGTATCTCGCTTATCTCCTCAGCCTCCACACACAACTTCCCACCACTGTCCTTGACTGGCCCTACTCTTACCCTAGTCATTCTTTTATTCCTGACATACCTATAGAAAGCTTTTGGGTTTTCCTTGATCCTACCTGCCAAAGACTTCTCATGTCCCCTCCTTGCTCGTCTCAGCTCTCTCTTTAGATCCTTCCTCGCTTCCTTGTAAATATCAAGCGCCCCAACTGAAACTTCACGCCTCATCTTCACATAGGCCTCCTTCTTCCTCTTAACAAGAGATTCCACTTCTTTGGTAAACCACGGTTCCCTCGCTCGACCCCTTCCTCCCTGCCTGACTGGTACGTACTTATCAAGAACATGCAATAGCTGTTCCTTGAACAAGCTCCACATATCCAGTGTGCCCAACCCTTGCCGCCTACTTCTCCAACCAACACATCCTAAGTCATGTCTAATGGCATCATAATTGCCCTTCCCCCAGCTATAACTCTTGCCCTGCGGGGTATACTTATCCCTTTCCATCACTAACGTAAAGGTCACCGAATTGTGGTCACTGTTTCCAAAGTGCTCACCTACCTCCAGATCTAACACCTGGCCTGGTTCATTACCCAAAACCAAATCCAATGTGGCCTCGCCTCTTGTTGGCCTGTCAACATATTGTGTCAGGAAACCTTCCTGCACACATTGTACAAAGAATGACCCATCTAATGTATTCGAACTATATCTTTTCCAGTCAATATTTGGAAAGTTAAAGTCTCCCATAACAACTACCCTGTTACTTTCGCTCTTTTCCAGAATCATCTTCGCCATCCTTTCCTCTACATCCCTAGAACTATTAGGTGGCCTATAGAAAACTCCCAACAGGGTGACCTCTCCTTTCCTGTTTCTAACTTCAGCCCATACTACCTCAGAAGAAGAGTCCCCATCTAGCATCCTTTCCGCCACCGTAATACTGTCCTTGACTAGCAGCGCCACACCTCCCCCTCTTTTGCCCCCTTCTCTGAGCTTACTAAAACACCTAAACCCCAGTGTTTGTGTGGGTTTCGCCCCCACAACCCAAAGATGTGCAGGGTAGGTGGATTGACCACGCTAAATTGCACCTTAATTGTAAAAAATGAATTGGGTACTCTAAATTTTTTTTTTTTTTTAATCCAACTGAAAAATCACCAGCCCCATTCCTAAATTTCAAGGATGTCCCAGTTACACCAATCTAGGGAAGCTGGCTGATGTACAGGACAGTCACTCTTTCAGTCAGAAGGCACTAGCTCAGGGACACACCACACACACGGAACTGGAGGAGCAAGGGTTAGCGAGAGAGAAAAAAAAAAGACATTTGCTCAACACAATTACCTAGTTCAGAACGTGCTACATTCATTGCTGCCATCTCGTGCCACATATCAAAACACGGGTCATAACGCCACATCTCTTTGCTTGCAGACCCATCAGGAAATTCTCCTCCAGCCAAGTAAATGGTAGAACCTATACAATGAAGTGACAGTTACTGTTCAATTACCTGATGTTTCAGACAAACATCTGCAGTCATTCCCGATTTGATAAACTTGCAGGCCCACATAAGGTGCACAAATTCTTGATCAGAGGGTCTGAGGAGAGAGTCCGTGACGTATGGAAAATGATCACAAACAGATCATCCTAACCTCCCTCGAAAGCTCAAACAGGACTTTTACGAAGGTTGTGTTATGCCAACTGCTCCATCTCCCGTTGTTTAACCTTGTAACTCAATGTAAATGTTTTTTAAAAGGTGCATGGGTGGTGGTTCATACACAGCAAGCTCGCACAAACAAAAATCAGTGTTGGGAAGTGCCACGTTGTATTCCAGGATTATCATTTCTCCGATTGACGTTTTTGCTCATTCCAACATTTGCATTTGTGTTTTTGGGCATCACCTATTAGCAGAACAAAAAAAAAGTATAGGACTGCATGCCACGGGTTAATAATTTCCTCTTCATGGGGCGGCACAGTGGCTAGCACTTCTGCCTCACAGCCCCGGGTCATTGTCAGTGTGAAGTTTGCACATTCTCCCAGTGTCTGTGAGAGTCTCACCCTCACAACCTAAAGATGTGCAGGTGGATTGGCCATGCTAAATTGCCCCTTAATTGCAAAAAGAATCGGGTACGCTAAATTTATTGAACAAAAAATAATAAAGGGGAAATTATATAAATGTTGTCCTGAAAATCCCTCCCTAAACCTCTCCACCTTAAAGCTCCTTTAAAATTGCTCCATCAACCTCTTTGCCCTCATTTAATTTGTACCAAGTCTCTTTATGGGACTCAAGTGTTGAACTTTGTAGGATGACACTCCTATCTTGGGATATTTTACTAATGTTTAGGTGCTATATAAATGCAGGTGGCCCCTGTCAGAGACTGTGAATCTGCTACCAATGGAGCTTGCAGTAGATTATATGGGATTACAAGTCTCCTAATCGGGACAAACAATAAGGAGCTAACTTCACAGCTGCCTGTGTGTTAACAAGCAGCACCAGACATCTAAACATTTTTAATAAGCTGTTCCCCTCGCTCACTCACAATCAAATTGTTTTCTCTGTGAACCTGGATGTTAAGACTATGGGAAGAGATTAATGTTTCTGATTAAGCATTGCTCCCCTGGTGATTCTCACACTTCAACTGGAATGCCTTAATGAACCAACTAACTACATAAGCCATTCCAAAATATTAAGTGATTAAGAATGTGAGCAGCTTTGTTGTTATGAGGATGTTGAGGGAAAGTCTATTCGTTTTTAAAATCAGCCCATTCCATGAATTCTTTCCCCTAATCCCCTTTCCCCTAGGGCAGCACAGTAGCATTGTGGATAGCACAATTGCTTCACAGCTCCAGGGTCCTAGGTTCCATTCTGGCTTGGGTCACTGTCTGTGCCGAGTCTGCACATCCTTCCCGTGTGTGTGTGGGTTTCCTCCGGGTGCGTGGATTTCCGCCCACAGTCCAAAGATGTGCAGGTTAGGTGGATTGGCCATGATAAATTGCCCTTAGTGTCCAAAACACACACTTAGTGTTGGGTGGGGTTACTGGGTTATAGGGATAGGGTGGAGGTGTTGACCTCGGTTAGGGTGCTCTTTCCAAGAGCCGGTGCAGACTCGATGGGCTGAATGGCCTCCTTCTGCACTGTAAATTCTATGATAATCTAATGGACAGATCCAACTCAGAGCACAAAACAGAGACAGCCTCTTAAAAACGTTCAGGGAGGATGAGAGGCGACTTAATAGAGGTTTATAAGATGGATGAGGGGAATAGATAGAGTGGACGTTTAGAGGCTATTTCCTTGGGTGGATGTAGCTGTTACAAGGGGGCATAACTACAAGGTTCGGGGTGGGAGATATAGGAGGGATGTCCGAGATAGGTTCTTTACTCAGAGAGTGGTTAGGGTGTGGAATGGGCTGCCTGCTGTGATAGTGGAGTCGGACACTTTAGGAGCTTTCAAGCAGTTATTGGATAGGCACATGGAGCACACCAGAATGACAGGGAGTGGGATAGCTTGATCTTGGTTTCGGACAACGCTTGGCACAACATAGAGGGCCGAAGGGCCTGTTCTGTGCTGCTCTATGAATATCCTTCAAACTGCTCAGTCATTTGGCATCAGAAGGTTCACAGATGGGAAGCCAAATAAAGTCTTTTAAGCTGCAGATTATTCTTGCTGCAAAATATAATCTTTTAAGAATGGACAAGTGGGACCACCCTCTAACCCTCCACCAGAAAATCGAGAAAAGGCTGCCACCGCCGGAAGAACCCTTGTACCGACCGACCCCCTCAGGGCAAACTTGACCTTCTCCAGCCTGATGAACCCGGCCATGTCATTGATCCAGGCCACCGGGCTCGGGGGCTTCGCGTCCCTGCACTGTAAAAGAATCCTACGCCGGGCTACTAGAGATGCAAAGGCCAGAATGCCGTGCCTCATCCCCCGGGACAGCCGAAAGTCCTCTGACCTCCTCCCATTCGTCACCACACTCGCTACCGGGGCACTATACAGCAACCTCACCCAACTAACGAATCGCTCACCAAACCCACATCTCCTCAACACTTCCCACAGGTAACTCCACTCCACCCTATCGAAGACTTTCTCCGCATCCATCGATGCTACTATTTCCGCCTCCCCATCCGCCGACGCCATCATCAAAACATTGAGCAGCCGCGGCACATTAACATTCAGCTGCCTCCCCTTCACAAACCCCGTTTGGTCCTCGTGTATAACCATCGGGGCCACATCTTCCACCCTCCTGGACAATATCTTGGCCAACAACTTTGCATCCACATTGAGGAGCGAGATCGGCCTATAAGACCAACATTGGAGGGGTCCTTATCCCGCATCAGGATTAGTGAGATTATTGCTCTAGACATTATCGGGGGCAAAGCCCCCCCCCCCCGCCCTCGTCTCATTCAGGGTCCTCACAAGCAGCAGGCCCAGCAGATCTGAGAATTTCTTATAAAGCTCCACCGGGAACCAGTCAGGCCCCGGTGCTTTCCCGGTCTGCATGCTCCCCACCGCCTCCATCAGCTCCTCCAACTCGATTGCGGCCCCCAGACCCTCCACCCGCTCATCCTCCACTCTTGGGAACTCCAGCTTATCCAGAAAGTGGTCCATCCTGCCCACCTCCCTAGGGGGCACCGCCCGGTACAGCCCCTCATAAAAGGATCTGAACACCCCATTAATGTCCCTACCACTCCGCACCAGGTTCCCTCCTGCATCTGTGGCTCCCCCTATCTCTCTCGCTGCCTCCCGCTTCCGGAGCTGGTGGGCCAGCATCCGGCTTGCCTTCTCCCTATACTCATATACCGCCCCCTGCGCCCTCCTCCACTGCGCCTCCGCCTTCCGGGTGGTCAGTATATCGAACTCCACTTGGAGACTGCGACGCTTCCTCAAAAGCCCCTCTTCCGGGACATCCGCATACTTCCTGTCCACCCTTACCATTTCCTCCACCAGCCTCTCCCTCTCAACCCTCTCCGCCCTCTTCCTGTGCGCCCGAATAGATATCAACTCCCCTCTAACCACTGCCTTCAGCGCTTCCCAGACCACCCCAACTTGCACCTCCCCATGGTCATTAGCTTCCAAATATCCCTCTATACCCCTACGGACCTGGCCACATACTTCCTCCTCTGCCAGAAGCCCCACATCTAACCTCCATAGCGGGCGCTGATCCGTCCCCTCTCCCTACTCCAGGTCCACCGACTACAGGGCATGGTCAGATAGGACTATCGCCGAATACTCCGCCCCCACCACTTTCGGGATTAGCGCTCTGCTGAGTACAAAAAAGTCAATCCGGGAATAGGCCTTGTGGACATGGGAGAAAAAGGAAAACTCCCTACCTCAAAAACCTCCAAGGGTCTACCCCTCCCATCTGATCCATGAACCCCCTCAGCACTGTGGGCACCGCCGGCCTCTTACCCGTCCTTGACCTCGAACGATCCAGGGCTGGGTCCAACACAGTGTTAAAATCCCCTCCCAAGATCAAGCCCCCCATCTCCAGCTCAATGTTCACCGCAGGAAGCCCGCATCGTCCCAGTTGGGGGCGTCCACATTAACCAGAACCACCCGTTCCCCATGAAGCCTACCACTCACCATGACGAATCTGCCACAGCGCGCGCACACACGCCCCCCCCCCCCCCTCGGCGCTGTGAGGCAGCAATGCTAACCACTGCACCACCATGTTTCCTTCTTTAACATGTCAGGGAGTCTGGATATCGAACTGGAGCCTTGTCCACTGGTAGCCATTTTCAGGGTCTCAGACTCGTCGGTGAAGGCAGATGCCTTCACCTTTTATTTGCTGATAGCCCTTCTGCTGGGATGGAGTTCTCCCGCTCCCTCGGCACGGCTGAGTGATCGAACAGGTTTCCTATACCGTGAGAAGTTCCAGTAAACCATTAGTGGGTCGGTAGAAGGGTTTTATTCGAGATGCCGGCCATTCATTTTATTTTTCAGAGGTTAGTCACTGTTAGCTGGAGGGTGGGACGGGGTTATTGATTATCAATTGGGGGTCTTTTGTTTGTTTTAGTTATAGTGCAAGGAGTGGGGTTAGTCGGATTGGAATGTTATTCATATACTCTCTGTATCCAGAAGATGGCGCCAGAGTGAGGCGACTCGCTGTCCCCAACAGATCCATATTTTTAAAAACGTAACTTCTACTCATTCTAATCTTTCAAAATTTAATTCTAAGACTACCTTGTGTTGCCCTATTCTGTATTTTCTTTTATTCCCTTTTCTTCCCATGTACTTAATGATCTGTTGAGCAGCTCGCAGAAAAATACTTTTCACCATACCTCAGTACACGTGACAATAAACAAATCCAATCCAATCCAATGTATTTATTTTGTAATAACGAAAAATTCTTTGGTTAAAAAAAAAGGTGCTGGGAAAACTCCCAAGGGAAAACATTCAGAAGTCAATAAAGGTCCGTGTAAACCATACCTGATACGACAAGTCCATGTTTACTAACAGCAAAGGGCAAATAGGCAAGGCACTTCCACTGACGGCCAATGGGATCAAATCTTTCCACACTGCGGAGAACCACTTTATCATCTTCCCCTCCAACGGCAATGATCACCTCAGTTGCACCTGGAACAGAAAAATGGGCAGCACCATTTTTTAAACTCAGAAGCTTAAACCACCCAGCACAATATTAAGAAAAACTTCTCATTTTTAGCCAATGGAGTATTTTGGAAGTGTAGTTACTGTTGTCATGTGAGAAACACGGCAGCTTATTTGGGGCAACAAAAAGTGACCCAATAATGTGTTAATGATGTTGGTGGACAGTCAAATAGTGGTCAGGACACCAGGAGGAATTCCTCTTGTTCTTCTTTGAACTAATGCCATGGGATTATTTACATCCACCAGAGGGCACTCACAGTTCAGCATTCCCATAGTACTGCACTAGGATGGTCAGATTAGACACTTAAAAACACATACCCTTATGATCCAGAGGTGAACTTGCTACCCACTGAACCACTGCTGGTTATATTCCATTTTGTTGCGGTTTATCCATATACATGGATGTAGGAGGGATCATACAATCATTAAATTTACAGTGCAGAAGGAGGCCATTTGGCCCATCAAGTCTGCACCGGCCTTTAGAAAGAGCACCCCGCTTAAGCCCACGCCTCCACCCTACTCCCGTAACCACACCTAACCTTTTTGGACACCAGGGACAATTTATCATGGCCAATCCACCTAACCTGCGCATCTTTGGATTGTGGGAGGAAACCGGAGCACCCGGAGGAAACCCACAAAGACACAGGGAGAACGTGCAGACTCCGCACAGTCAGTCAGTGACCCAAGCCGGGGATCGAACCTGGGACCCTGGAGCCGTGAATCAATTGTGCTAACCACTGTGCTACCGTGCTGCCAGGATATGGAGTAGGTAAGACTGGAGAAAGAGAAGGTGATGACTAGGAGGAGGATCCATTAACAGCAACCTTCTCCCTACATTGCACAAGTATTGCAGTCCAATTCATAAAAGCAGGATACAGGGGGAGTTCCACAGTCTGATCCTGTATGAGAAAGGCACACAGGATCCAGGCAAATCCTCCATATAATAGACAACATTGGCAAGTGCATTTGGGAGTGGATAAGAAATTTATTTTAATAAAAAGACTTATCCAAAAATAAAACAGATGCACTGTGACCACCTTACAGCTTGACTCTGCATTTGAGGAGTCGTGAGGTTTCCACCAATAGCCGTGAGCTAAATTGGGGTGTGGCCAGGCTTGATCCCACAGGCATGTCTAGTTGCATTACATTCCCTGTACCAAAACCATTATCACAATTAGACAATAACCCTCAGAGGGAGTGACATGATTGCCCAAACAGATAGCTTTTACATTAGAATCAAGCTGTATAAAACTCAAAATACAGGGGTGGGAGGGACGGCATGTGGAACAGTGGTTAGCACTGGGATTATGGTGCTGAGGACCCAGGTTCGAATCCCGGCTCTGGGTCACAGTCCGTGTGGAGTTTGCACATTCTCCCCGTGTTTGCGTGGGTTTCGCCCCCACAACCCAAAAGATGTAAAGGGTAGCTGGATTGGCCAAGGCAAATTGCCCAAAATAAACTGGGTACTCTAAATTTATTAAGAAGAAATTAAATTTTAAAAATACAGGAGTGGGGATCTTCTGAGGAAGTTGGAAAGGTTGTTATTTAGATCCAGAAAGTTCTAAAGAATGAACCTTTTTTTAAAAAAGGTTATCTTTTTATTAGTAACTCAGCTCTGTATAAATCATCACCACCACAGGACAGTGAAACACACTTTTTGTTCCCGTTTACAATATCCAAGCATAACATGTATGTCAGCTTTAGTTCAGTGGATAGAACTCTCACCTTATGAGTCCCAAGTCCCACTTCGGAGTCTCGGGCACAGAATTAGCTTGACATTCCCAAAGTGGTACTGCGCAAGTGCTGCAATATTTTGGATCAGACATTAAACCAAAGGTCCACTCTGCCCCTTTCTTGAAGATGCAAAAGACCCCACAAACACAAATGATGCGAGAGTAAACTGATGAGACAGAAATTGGGCTTGTTAGGCTTTTAATTTTGGACAGGACAAGATAAAGTGTACAAGTTCAAAAGTGCACCAGTAATAAGGTCAGAGTAGGGAAAATGGTAAAAAGACAGAATTAAATGCTTTTAAGGCAGCGACGTTCAAAAGATGGATGAATTGATAGCAAATAAAGTAAACAAATACAATGGTAGCAATTACAGAGAAGTTGCAAAAAAAAAAAAAAAAAAAAATGGCTACAGCTTGGACCCAAGTGTTCATAAGTATTTGACATTTCAGAAAAATAGATAGGAAAAGGAGGTGGGGGTAGCTCTGTTAAAAAAGGATGAGGTCAGTCCAGTAGTGAGAGGTTATCTTGGTTCAGAGGATGAAAATCTAGAGTAAGATTGGGAGGTGGTGCAGTGGTTAACACTGCTGTCTCACGGCACCGATTTCCCAGTACTGAGGGTGTTCTGAATGGTGAGAGGTGCTGTCTTTTATTAAATGCTGAACCAAGGTCTACTGTCTCAGACAGGTGTGTAAAAAAAAAAATCCCATCGCACTTTTTGTTACAACTTTTCTAATTAAGGGGCAATTTAGCATAGCCAATCCATCTACCCTACACATCTTTGGATTGGGAGGGTGAAACCCACGCAAACACAGGGCAAAGTGCAAGTATTTCATAGGAAATCTTAAAGCACTTGTTTTTACAAATATCAAAAATGACAGAATTGACAGCTTCGTTGCTGCTGTACTCACCTGTTGATCTGCGAGGTCGCGTCCTGGGGCTGTACAGTTCCCCACGTCTGTCTTGTAACAAGAGGTAGTCCTTTGCTTCGGAAATCAATCGCTGGCAAGGAAGAGACTCCTGGATGATATTCAGTGACTCTACCACATCATGGATGTAATAAGGACTAATTAAGGGCAGACGAATGTGCTCCAATACCTGAAAGGATTTTAAAAATTGAGACTTTAATTACTGAACTGGAAACCATCTCCATTTTCAATTCCAATATTAGGTTCGCCAACGGTCAATCTTCACTAGATTCAGACTCTGTTCCTACCTTACTATCTGCACCAGTGATACTGTAGGCACACAGTATCAAAATCAACCTCACCCTGGAAGCACACTAGGAAAATAATGGAAGGACAGAGCCAGAATGCAAATAAACTAAAATAATCTTGGAATTGTACCAAATATATAACTAAACAATCAATTCCAAGTGTTTGTAAGTGCAGACATTCTAGTCAAAAGGGAGAACCAGTGTCACAATGTAACTTGCGCATGAATGATCGGTAATTTCCCATATTAAAAAAAGGACTTTCAAAAAGCAGGAAAAGACAGTGACAGAAGATGGCTGCCACAAGCCACCTGGCGTCTGGTATTGCAAGTTGACCAGTTTCTGTAAAGTTTCGATGTGAATTACAATTCTGGTCTTATAATAATTCAGAAATGCCTTTCACACCTGATATCAAGGACTGCTTCAAAACAAAACTGTTCTGGATCTTATTTACATTTCTAGAAGACTACCTCAAGTGAGATGAATTCTGCTCTAAGAGCTTGGGCTAGCTTGATATGCCTCTTGTACTATTCTATACGAAATTGTTACTCCCACATACTCCTTAGAATTACAAAGAAATAATAATGAAAACATATGGGCCCTCAACCGGTGATGGTGTTTTTCCTCCACGCAGATAGAAGATTACCCACTAAGCCGGAGTTTGAGGATGTTCAGTGCACAGTGGAGGGAAAATATGTTTTTCTCTGTCCCAAATATGTTTCCATTTAAATAAATAAATAAATTTAGAGTACTCAATTTATTTTTTACCACTACAGGGCAAGTTAGCGTGGCCAATCCACCTACCCTGCACATCTTTGGGTTGTGGGGGCCGAAGCCCACGAAACATGGGGAGAATGTGCAAACTCCACACGGACAGTGACCCAGGGCCGGGATCGAACCTGGGACCTCGGTGCCGTGAGGCAGCAGTATTAACCTCTGCGACACCGTGCTGCCCCGATATTTTTCTATTTAATCTCACATCCACAACCCCTCATTTTAGACCATTCCCTGCTATTGACTCCTCTTGGCACTCAAAAATTTTAAACACCTCAATCAGGTCACTATGTGAAGGGGGGTAGAACTTCAACAGTCCCCTCACCTTCTCAAAGTTGTGTTTTCTGGAGTGGTCCTTTTCCAACCAGTGGAAGACAGCCTCGAAGACCATCTCCTCAGACGGGATGCTTAGGTCGTCGCTAGCGATAATTTCCATCAGCTTCTCTGCAGAGAGCGAGAGGAACTCCTCCTGCATCTGAACCACATTGAAATGTTGCAGGATATAGTCCAGACTCTTAGTCTGCAACTCCACACAGGAGTGGGCCTCAGCGAAGCAGTGGATGCCCACACAGTTTGTTTCATCCATCTGCCGCTCCATGAACTTGCAGCAGGCTTCCCGTACGGACATGATGTCCAACAAGTTGGCAGCGGCCAGCAGGTGCTGGACATTGGCTCTGGTAATGAGTACACGGGCAGTGTAGGAATATGCCACCAGCAAACCCACCATCTGCGGCTCAACACCATTTATCGCCACACGCTCCTGTCGGGACTCAACTAGATCTGTGGAAAACATGACCCTGAAGTAGGAGCTGAAGGAGGCCAACACAATGCGATGACATGGGAATTCCTGACCATCACAACACAGAATAACGTCACAGAAAGCATTGTTTAGTCGCAGGCTGTTGAGTCCATCCAGAACTTTGCTCGAATGCTCAGATTCAAGAAACATGTAGTCCTCACATTCCAAGTGACTCCCAGTGTCCTCGGTAAGCGCTTCCATATTATCCATCGCCCCAAAACGCCCCTGTCAAATAAAAAAAAAGGGGAAACATAACTTTAAAAAGCCAACAGATCTCTGCACGGCAACATACACCAGAGGATACAGGGTTAATTAATGTATCACAGTACAACAGGGCATTCAGCCCAATGTGCTGCTTAGGAAGAGTATGGGCGGAATTCTCCGCTCCCCACACCTAGGGCGAAATTCTCCGACCCCACGCAGGGTCGGAGAATAGGCGGGAAGCGGCGTTATTTCCGCTCCCGCAGGTTTTTGAATTCTCCCGCCGGTCATAAACCGGTGTTGTGCAAATCCCGCCGGCAGCCTGTGAAAACAGCTGGCGCCGGCGGGATTTCATTTTTTTTTAAACTTACCTCAAATCTCCGGCCCGGATGGGCCGAAGTCCCGCCACTGGGAGGCCTTCTCCCGCCGCCGAGGTTTACACCACCTCTGGAACGGCAGACTCAGCGGCGCGAGCGGGCCCCCGGGGTCCTGGGGGGGCGATCGGACCCGGGGGGGGGGTGCCCCCACGGAGGCCTGGCCCGCGATCGGGGCCCCCCGCTCACTCCGCGGGGCAGTGCCGTGGGGGCACTCTTTCTCCTTCCGCGCCGCCACGGCCTCCGCCATGGCGGACGCGGAGGAGAACCCCGCATCGCGCATGCGCCGGCAGTGACGTCAGCGGCCAGCTGCCGCTGACGTCACTGCCGGCGCATGCGCCGACCGCCGAAAGCTTTTCGGCCAGCCCCGCTTCCGACTGCGCCGGGTGTTTGCGCCAGTCTTCTGGTGCAAACTGCTCCGGCCCGGGGCTGGCCCCCAAAGGTGGGGAGAATTCCCCACCTTTGGGGAGGCGCGATCCCTGAGTGGTTGGCGCCACTCCCCTACGCCGGCACCCTCCGTCACGCCGGGTAGGGGAGAATCCCGCCCCGGGTGGGAGAACCCCCGCGATTCCCCCCACCGGCGATTCTCCCCCCCCCTGGGCTCGGAAGAATCGCCGCTCGCCGTTTTTCACGGCGAACGGCAATTCTCCGACCCGGATGGGCCGAGCGGCCTGCTGTTCGCGACTGTTTCACGATAGCGGTAACCACACCTGGTCGCTGCCGTCGTGATACGGGTGAGATATGCCCGTTTGGGGCTTGGGGGGGGGGGGGGGGGGGGGGGGGGGAGTACAGGGGAAAGAGCACCACGACTGTGCTCGGGAGGGGACAGGCCCACGATCGGTGCCCACCGATCGTCGGGCCGGCCTCCAAATCGGACGCACTATTTCTCCTCCACCGCCCCGCAAGATCAAGCCACCACGTCTTGCGGGGCGGCTGAGGGGAAAGATGGCCACCGCGCATGCGCGGGTTCGTGCCGTCAGCGTCATGACGTCAGCCGCGCATGCGCGGGTTGCAGCCGGCCAACTTGCGCATGCGTGGCTGACGTCATTAGGCGCGCCGGCCGCGTCATTCTTGGCTCGACGCCCCCGCGGCCGAGAGTTACGGAGCGCCGCTCCTAGCCCCGCCGGGAGGGAGAATAGGGGGCGAGGAGCGGCCTCCGAGGTCGTCGTGAAACTCGGCCGAGTTCACAACGACCCTCCCGATTTTTCCTGGGAGCGGAGAATTCCGCCCCATGTGTATTGTACAACACGGTGTATTATTCTGCTGCCAAGGGCCACTGCATAGCCTAGTACAAATCCTCATGTCACTGGTAACACTCACCTCAAAACCACCAACTCAAATAATTCAGGCACAATAACACTACAACAAGTGAGCTCGCCCTACATTCTTTGGCTAATATTTATCCTTAGCCCTCCACCAATCCCACTAAAAACATTACCTGCTCATTATTGCACTGATGTGTGCGAGACATTGCTGCACTCAAATTGGCCACCATTTCCTACATTAATGACCACTAATTGCTAATTCATAATTGCTACTAACTAATACAACTGTGCATTGACTGCAAGGCAAACTGGAATACAAGGCGATTCAGCCCATCTAGTCAGCACCGACCCTCTGAAAAGATTACCCTACCTTAGGCCCATTCTCCCGCTCTATCCCCATGGCCCCACCTAACCTGCACATCTTTGGATACTAAAGGGCAATTGTATCATCGCTAATCACCCAAACTGAACATCTTTGGACTGTGGGAGGAAACCGGACCACTGGGGCGGAAACTCACGCAGACACGGGGAGAAAGTGCAAACTCCACACAAGCAGTCACCATTGGCTGGAATTGAACCCAGGTCCCTGGCATTCTGATGCAGCAGTGCTAACCACTGTGCCACCTTATGTAAGCAATAACAGATGCAAAAATGCAGGAAAGTGCGCTGAAAGGGTTCCTCTCAAAAGACCCAACACAGGCAGGATGGTCTGAATGGCTTGCCTCTGTGCTGTGTAATTCTCCAAAATCAGCAAACATAAGCTTGGACCAGAATTTGGGGTTTAATCACTGTTGGCATTTGCATTTTTTAAATTTCAGTCAAGAGGGAGTAGGTGGTTTGCTGTTTGCCTATCAATAGCTGCAGGAGGAAGCATTTCGCTATACCCTATTTCTATACTCCCCAAATGAGACAATTCATCTGCCACCAATTCTACTTGAGCAGGCACATTTCATTTCAGCCAATTGTCAAATTAACAACTTCTTGCACATTTGCCTGAATCACACTGTTTTCCACAGGTCACGATGCATTAAGGAAAACAATATTACAGCCATTGCGTGGGGCTCAGAAATTGATGGACACAATCGCACCAAATGCAGTTAGCCACTGCTGCAAGACTTGGACAAAAAAAAAACCTGAAGATTCTCAAATCCCAAATCATTGCTCCTGACCAATAAATAATGAGGCAATACCAATTATGCCAGCAGCATCAAGGTGTTGCTTAGTTCATCATAGAGCATCAATAGCAGAGGTAGAAGTAGCTCAGGCTCTCCCATTACCAGTCCAACTCCACCCACTTTTGCTTCCCACTGCTAAAAAAAACCAAAATTAATGGAGAGAATGGCACTGCTTTTGATGAAACACCAAAAAGACGGATGTTGCAAGTCTGATCAGTCTCCATATTCAACCAGTTTCTCCATCCTGAGCATTGAAAACCTGATCTTACAGTTGTACACATGTACTTCTAAAACAGCCTGCCACACATTCAGGAGCTATTCTGGTTGTAACTCAACACGTGCGCGCTGGTGAGGAGGGTTCTGGCCTCAGTCATGGCTCGTGAATCAGTGATTTGAATTTTAGGCCAGCCTCTGATCTCCTGGAACACTCTCGTGGACCTCCCGTTGTGAGCTGCTGCTTTAGAACAACAGGTTAGAGATAGTCGGGGCAGCACGGTGGCGCAGTGGGTTAGCCCTGCTGCCCCACAGCACCGATAACAAAGGACAAAGAAAAGTACAGCACAGGAACAGGCCCTTCAGCCCTCCAAGCCTGTGGCGACCATGCTGCCCGTCTGAAGTAAAATCTTCTCCACTTCCTGGGTCCGTATCCCTCCATTCCCATCCTATTCATATATTTGTCAAGATGCCCCTTAAATGTCACTTATCATCCCTACTTCCACCACCTCCTCCGGTAACAAATTCCAGGCACCCACTACCTTGTGTAAAAAAAACTTGCCTCCTACATCGCCTCCAAATCTTGTCCCTCGCACCTTAAACCTATGCCCCCTAGTAATTGATCCCGCTACCCTGGGGAAAAGCCTCTGCCTATTCACTCTGTCTATGCCCCTCATAATTTTGTAGACCTCTATCAGGTCGCCCATCAACCTCCGTCATTCCAGTGAGAACAAACCGAGTTTATTCAACTGCTCCTCATAACTAATGCCCTCCATACCAGGCAGCGTCCTGGTAAATCTCTTCTGCACCCTCTCTAAAGCTTCCACATCCTTCTGGTAGTGTGGCGACCAGAATTGAACACTATACTCCAAGTGTGGCCTAACCAAGGTTCTATACAGCTGCAACATGACTTGCCAATTCTTATACTCCATGCCCCAGTCAATGAAGGCAAGCATGCCATATGCCTTCTTGACTACCTTCTCCACCTGTGTTGCCCCTTTCAGTGACCTGTGGACCTGTACACCTAGATCTCTCTGACTTTCTATACTCTTGAGGGTTCTACCATTCACTGTATATTCCCTACCTGCATTAGACCTTCCAAAATGCATTACCTCACATTTGTCTGGATTAAACTCCATCTGCCATCTCTCCACCCAAGTCTCCAAACGATCTAAATCCTGCTGTATCCTCTGACAGTCCTCATCCGCAATTCCACCAACCTTTGTGTCGTCTGCAAATTTACTAATCAGACCAGTTACATTTTCCTCCAAATCATTTATATACACTACGAACAGCAAAGGCCCCAGCACTGATCCCTGCCGAACATCACTAGTCACAGCATTCCAATCAGAAAAGCACTCTCTGCCTTCTGTGACCTAGCCAGCTCTGTATCCATCTTTCCAGCTCACCCCTGATCCTGTGTGACTTCACCTTTTGTACCAGAGGTCCCAGGTTCGATCCCGACTCCGGGTCACTGTCCGTGTGGAGTTTGCACATTCTCCCAGTGCTTGCTTGGGTTTCGCCCCCACAACCCAAAGATGTACAGGGTAGGTGGATTGGCCACGCTAAATTGCCCCTTAATTGGAAAAAAATGAATTGGGTACTCTAGAAAAAAAGATTAGAGATGGGCGGAGGGCAGCCGTTTTATGTGAAATTCTCCTGCATCATTAGATTTCTATGGACTAGGCAGTAAGTTATGGACAGACCTTACAGAAATCTGTGGAATGTTTGAACCCACAACCTCCTGACTCCAGCCAGAGAGCTTCCCACTGAGGCTCAGCAAACATTTAAGAGGTGGATTATTTCTCTAGTTGAAACAGAAAAGAGAATTCTTAGTTATGGGGCACCGTGGCATGAAAAACAGGTGTAGAGCTAGTGGTCTGTAGTTGTCCCAAGGCTGACGACATGTCATCTCATTAATCTAATGGGACATATCGTGCACCCTCCCAGTTTTATTTTTACCTATTTAATTCTGGGAATGTGGCCATTGTTGGCAAATCCAGTCTTTATTGCCCACCCCTAGTTGCCCAGAGGAGGGTGAGCGTTCCAGAACAGCTGCAGCACATGGAGATTTGTCAAAGCCTAATAGTGAATAGAACGCTAGCCATGTCATACAGTGAACCAATGATCACTGGTCAGGCTGACAGCAAGAACTACTGGGCGACGTTCTGCAAAAAAAGACCAAGCTCACCGAACTGTACCCTAGTGAGACACATTATAGAGGCACAAATTCACGTCCCTGCTGATGAAACCCCCCTCTCTCATTAACAAAGGGTTTGCGTGTTTTAGCTTGGAATCAGCCAACAGAAGGGGAGATCCCTTCATGTTCAAACTGCTAGAGGCTGCTGAGCTCCAGTTTGCTTTTCATAGAATTTACAGTGCAGAAGGAGGCCATTCGGCCCATCGAGTCTGCACCGGCTCTTGGAAAGAGCACCCTACCCAAGGTCAACGCCTCCACCCTATCCCCATAACCCAGTAACCTCACCCAACACTAAGGGCAATTCTAGAAGCTAAGGGCGATTTATCATGGCCAATCCACCTAACCTGCACATCTTTGGACTGTGGAAGGAAACCGGAGCACCCGGAGGAAACCCACGCACACACTGGGAGAATGTGTAGACTCCGCACAGACAGTGACCCAAGCTGGAATCGAACCTGGGACTCTGGAGCTGTGATGCAATTGCGCTATCCACAATGCTACTGTGCTGCCCCACTGCGAAACTTTAAACACCTTTTAAACAAAATTTTTCCCTTATTTTTGGTACAAAACAGAAATATGGAGACATCAGGCAACAAAAGCAAATAGGTCTTTCCTTGTGACATTGTCGTCTTCCAACCTTTATGTTCATACCCAAATGGACCAGTATGGACTACCCATGTCCGAACAGCAGAAAATCATTAATCGCACTAGAACAGCTAAACAACAGCTGCTTCCCAGCTATAGTGAAAATAACTCTGCAGGTCAATACTCATCTTTGTGCAAATCCAGAAATTAACATCTGAAAGTTCCTGGTGTGCGGTGGTAATAATAAAATTAAGGATATAGACAGCGGATAGCATTCATTAAATTAATACATGAGCACATAAAAGAGACACTGATGATGGTTTGTAGATTACAGCTGTAGCTCCCATCACTGTAATTACATCTAAACCGGAGTAAAGATTAATTTCTTGCCATCTCCAACAACTGGCTGTCAGAAATCTAACATAAGGAAGTCGAAAAGCTCCTGTTCTGGATAGAAGAGAAGGGACAGGAACAAAGGGTAGCAAATGGAAAACTCAGCTGCCCAAGTGCTACTCACACCAAGTCCTGTTTGCCCATTGCCTCGTGTTTATTGAAACCCACTGGCTCAGTTAAGCAGCATCTTGGATGTTAAATTCTCATCTGTTTTCAATTCCTCCCATGGCTTCAGACCATACCTGACACCATCAGAAATCTTGGGTGTTCCTCCAATTGCAACTCAAGTATCCCTGATTTTTGTTAATCCACCACTGCTGGTTGTGCCAGTATCCGAAATTCTCTCTCCAACATCCCCCCCCCCCCCCCCCCCCTCCAAAATCACCCAAACTTTCTTCTTCCACACACTCCTCAAATGTCCCTCACTTAAGCGGCACGATGTGCAGTCATTAGCACTGGGACTACGGCACTGAGGATCCGAGTTCGAATCCCGGCCCATGTGGAGTTTGCACATTTTCCCGAGTTCACTCCTCCACCATACCCAGTACCTCTCCCATCACCCATGACACCTTCCCATGTAATCGCAGAAGGTGTAACACCTGCCCCTTGACCTCTTCCATGCTTAACATCCCAGGCCCAAAACACTCATTCCAGGTTAAGCAGCGTTTCCCTTGCATCTCTTCCAATTTGGTCTATTGCATTTGCTGCTCCCAATGTGGTCTCCTCTATATCGGAGAGACCAAACGCAGACTGGGTGATCGCTTTGCTGAGCATGGTCAGTCTGTGCGCGTTCAGGACCCGGACCTTCCTGTTGCTTGCTATTTTAAACACAAGACCCTGCTCTCATACCCACATGTCTGTTCTTGGCCTGCTGCAATGTTCCAGTGAAGCTCAACGCAAACTGGAGGAACAACATCTCACCTTCCAGTTAGGCACGCTACAGCCTTCTGGTCTCAACGTCTAATTCAACAACTTCAGATGATCAGCTCTACCCCACCTCGACCCATTTGTTTTCATTTCATTTTAACTGTCTTTTACCATTTCTTTCTTTTGGTATATATTTAATTCCCGCCCCCCCATCTTATCCACCTTTCTCCTCTTTGCTTCCCCCTTCCCCTCCCCCCACATCTACAGTTCATCCTCTGATGTTAGTTTCCCTGCTGTTTGGCCTTTCACATCTTTTGTTCTCTCTGGGGACTGCCATTAACACTCTTTTCCCTTGGTATCTGTGGCCATTAGCACCCAGTTTCCCTGGGTTTCTGTGGCTATGACTCATCTTTCATTCTCACTCCACAGTATAAATATTTCCCACATTCTCTGTCTGTCAGATTTGACAAAGAGTCATCGGACTCGAAACGTTAGCTCTTTTCTCTCCCTACAGACGCTGCCAGACCTGCTGAGATTTTCCAGCATTTTCTCTTTCATTTCAGATTCCAGCATCCGCCGTAATTTGCTTTTCTCCCCGTCTCTGCGTGGGTTTCACCCCCATAATCCCAAGATGTGCAGGTTAGGTGGATCGGCCATGCTAAATTGCCCCTTGATTGGAAAACAAAAATAATTGGGTACTAAAATTTATTAAAAAATACATCTCCCTCTTTGACAAAGCTTTTGGCTCCCTGTCCTTACCCGATAACACTCCTATGAAACACCTCCAGGACACAGAGTATTTGACTTATTTTGCCTTTCAGTGCTTCTACAAGCCTGTTGCCTGATCAGAGCTCGCAGCAGCACCTGCTGATGCTCCATTCTCTACTAGGGGGAAGAGCAGAATGTGGAACTGCATCTCCTTCACCCGCATCGAGCAACACGTGGTGCTGGTGAATGCCCCGAGGGTTGAATAGCTTTAACTGAGGTACCATCCGGTTTTACCAAAGTCAAATGAGACTTTGTACCCAGGGGGCTTTGTTTCATCTACTATAGAATGTGGTCCACTATACGTAGGGAACTAAAATGTTCTGGTTGGTGAATTTAGAGCATGACTTTATTCCCAATCTCATACTCTCACAGGTTTGACTGTCCCATCAAAGTATGTCTCTCTACTCTTCTTTTTCTGTCCCGCTTTACTGCACCGGATTTTATCCCTCAATTGTTGGCCTTCTCATGACTAACAGCTGTCAATCCTGGCTCGGACACATCCAATCCCAACAAGGGTTCCACTCCTCTCATGGGGTGTCCAATTATCAGGACACAGGGAGTTAAACCCTGTTGAGTTGAAGGGCAGAACTCCATTCCAAGTAGAGTTATTTTGTTGGGCAGATTTCCGGATATTTTTTCAACATTAGTTTCATTAGACTGTGGAATTTCTGTTTTATTCTGATTAGGATCATTACATTCGGCATCACCCGAGCGGCGACATGATTCAATATTATGGGAGTGCCCCTCTAGTGAACACCTGTTCTACCAGCACATTGGCTGCTACTTTTGTCATGTCCGGCCTGGTAGGGAATGCTTCAATCCATTTACTAAAAGGTATCAATGATGACCAAAATATATTTGTACCCCCCGTTTTTAAATTTAGAGTATGTAATTATTTTTTCCAATTAAAGGGGCAATTTAGTGTGGCCAATTCACTAAACCTGCACATCTTTAGGTTGTGGGAGTGAGACCCACACAAACACCTGGAGAATGTGCTAACTCCATGCGGACAGTGACCCGGGGCCGGGTTCAAACCCAGGTCCGCAGCGCTGTAGGCAGCAGAGCTAACCACTGCGCCAGCATGCCACCCCTTTTGTACCCCCCCTTACATGGTTGGCAAGGGGCCCACATAGTCTCCATCCTCAAGGATGAGACCCTCCTTTATCTTGATGATACCTTTCCATTTGTTACAAGATGCATGAAACATCCCTGATCTGTTCCAAATCCTCATCGGCTTTCATGTGCCCCAACAAACATCCCCAGTCACAGTGACCCCAGGCTTTCCCCCTTCTTGTTTTGGCACAAACAGTCTTGGGATCGTTCGCTGTCAAGACCTGACATTCGTGCTATTCCTCTTCGTAACAGATTGTCTGCGAGAGGAGGGTAGGTATTCGGATTCCCTTAACTGTGTCGCAGCCGTGAAGCATTAGTTCATATAACTGGGATTTTGTTGCTATTTCTGCTAATTGTCCACTGTATGTGGTGTGCCACACTCCATGCCCCTGATCTGCATGGTTGTGATGGGGTTTATGGAAATTGGTAGCGTAGCAGCGGGGGTAGGATGTTCAGACCCAGGACGCCGGGGGGGGGGTGGGGGGGGGGGGGGGGGGGGGGGGGGGGGGGGTCAGGCCTCTTGATCACTATATTCTTGCACGACTTTGTCCAGTTCACACCAACCTACCTCACCTTCCTCCGTATTCTTCGATTCTACAGTTCCAAAGATGCACATCAGATGCCGCTGGACCTGGAGTTGCTTAATCTCTTGGTCAAATGTTACTGAGTATTTCATTCTACTTGACTGAAATGAGATGATCAATTTATCATTCTCCTAAAGTTAGCTTCTCTGTTGCCTTTATTTTTTCGAAAAGTTTTTATTAATAATTGTTTTTTTAAGTTTACGTTAAAAAATCTGATCTCCCCTACGTAGGCTTATTGTCAAACTTATAACCTAGCTAGAAATTGTCCATTTTAAAAAGGCAAGTAACCTTGCTGCCAAGTTTTGCTAATTAAATGCCTGGACCAAGCACGGTAATCCCAAAGCTGGAGCTTGTAAGAGTGTCTGTTTCAGGGCTGTGAGAGAGAGTTCCTGTTCCTCACCCCATCCCATGTGGTCTCCTGTTCCTCACCCCATCCCATGTGGTCTCCTGTTCCTCACCCCATCCCATGTGGGTCTCCTGTTCCTCACCCCATTCCATGTGGGTCTCCTGTTCCTCACCCCATTCCATGTGGGTCTCCTGTTCCTCACCCCATTCCATGTGGTCTCCTGTTCCTCACCCCATTCCATGTGGTCTCCTGTTCCTCACCCCATTCCATGTGGTCTCCTGTTCCTCACCCCATTCCATGTGGGTCTCCTGAAACTTCCCCTGTGGAACACACTTTCACACAGCTATAAATTTCAAACAGTTAATTCTCTTGTAGCTACAGGACCTTAAAAGCCCAAACACTGCAACTCCATTCCCTACTACAAATTTAGGTACATGCAGTGATCACGTTTTACTAAACCAAAGTACAAACAGGTTGTTAACTGACTCACTTTTTCTTTATAAACTCAAAAAAGGTTTTGGAAAATTCAAATTGGATTACTGCCAAATTCATCTGATCTTTGTTTTGGAACAGACACCTTCACAATTTGAAATTTGTACTGCCTTATTCCAAACATTTAAAAACAGAAACTCACAGCAGTTCAAATTAAATGAATTTTAGTTCCCTTTCCAAACTAATTCTTTGAATCTATAATGCTTGCACACAGCACCCTACTTAAACAATGACTTGACTCGAACATATGGCATTCCTTCAACTTGGCAAACAAACTCAAGAATAAGGGTCATGGCTAATCACACATGTTGGTATTCCCTTATCACTCAGGAGAGAGCTTTGAACTCTCCTAGTTGTGGAGATAATAGCTAGTCCTGCTTGCTGCTGACACATTTGTATCTCAGAGACCCAAAGTGCACACAAGGGGCAATTTAGCATGGCCAATTCACCTACCCTGCACATCTTTGGGTTGTGGGGGTGAAACCCACGCAGACACGAGGAGAACGTGCAAACTCCACCCTGACAGTGACCCAGAATCAAACCTGGGACCTCGACGCCATGAGACAGCAATTCACCAACCAGTTTTCTATCCATCTCAATACACTACTCCCAATCTTATGCACTTTTAATTTTACACACTAATCTTTTATGCAGGGCTTTGTCAAAAGCTTTCGGAGTCCAAATAAACTACATCCACCAGCTCCCCTTCATCAATCCTACTAGTTATATCCTCGAAGAATTCCAGTAGATTTGTCAAGCACGATTTTCCCTTCGCAAATCCATGCTGACTCTGTCCGATCCTGCCATGGTTTTCTAAGTGTTCTGCTATAAAATCTTTGAAAATAGATTCTAGAATTTTACCCACTACGGATGTCAAGCTTACCGGTCTATAATTCCCAGCTTTCTCTCAACCTCCCTTTTTAAATAGAGAGAGTGATATTAGCCATCCTCCAATCTGCAGAAGCTGTTCCAGAGTCTATAGAGTCCTGAAAGATAATCGCCAATGCATCCACTATTTCTAGAGCCACCTAATAATAATCTTTATTATTGTCACAAGTAGGCTTACATTAACATTTTAATGAAGTTACTGTGAAAACCCCATAGTCGCCACATTCCAGCACCTGTTCGGATACACAGAGGTAGAATTCAGATCGTCCAATTGACCAAACAGCATGTCTTTCAGGACTTGTGGGAGGAAACCAGAGCACCGGGTGAAACCCAGGCAGACACAGGGGGAACGTGCAGACTCCCCACAGACAGTGACCCAAGCTGGGAATCGAACCTGGGACCCTGGCACTGTGAAGCAACAGTGCTAACCACTATGCTACCATGCCACCCCTCCACTACAACCACAACTTTGTAACAGAATGAGGCAAGTCAGAGCAAAATTACATCACTGTTCATTTAGAATTGAAAACAATGCCACTTTCACGAGGGGTTAAGATAATAACATTGCCTCACTACACACTTGCGCCAGTGATTACAATACATGGTTCACTACCGATGAATACTAACCGTTGTTACTGACACGCCGAGTTTAAGCATTGGGCAATTAGTCAAGCACAACAGCGCAACCTTACAACTGGGACAAGTTGATGGTGGAATGACTGACCCAGTGCAACAGGTAAGAAGCACCTGACGTGGTGCACCTTGAAACGTTTATACAGATGCACAGCCTCACCAGCACAACCTCCTCCCAAATCTCCCCACGCCATGTCTAGTGGGGCGGCTTTCAGATGTTCAATTGACCCCTTTTCCATTTTTTTTGTTGCAACGATGAGACACAAGCCGGGCTGTTGCGCCTATTAATTTACAATACGAGTGTAAAGAGCAGAGCAGAGCCGCGCTCTGTCTGCAAGCCAGTGACTGTCAGCCCCGGGAGGTGAGCTGTCAATCACCCAGGCTGTATGCACCTACCTGGCTGCGCTACTCCTTCACTGCAACACTGCTCGGAAACGGAAATCACCCGCCAGCTCTTATTTCCGCCAGTATAGCTCCACCCACTTCCACACACATCCCATAAATTAAAAAAAACATGGAATCGTTTTACAGCTCAGGGGATAGAAATAAGGTGCAATCCAATGTTCATCCCTAGTAGAACGTTATCACAACAACTTACAGCACTGAGGTCTTTAATAACTATCCCACTGGGGTGTTTATTAAAGATCCTAATGCTGCAAATTCTTGTCCCAAATTTCCATGATGGGTAAACGTTGGATTGCACCTTATGACCAATAGCTTCGTCAAAGAGGTCGGTTTTAAAGACAGAGGACAGAGTGGTTTAGGGAGGGAATTCCAGAGTTTCAGCCCTTCAAGAGGTCACAACAATGATGGATGGAGCGATGATAATTGGGATGCTGAAGAAGCCATAGTTGGATGGGTGAAGAGATCTTGGAGGGTTCTGTGGTGAATGTAACTCTGTAATTCACACTGATATATATATATGAGACCGTAGGATTGTAAGCGCAGTTGCATTGCCCGACCACTAGGGGGAGTAGGTCTGGGAATGCTTAGGAGTTTGTACAGGGCTCCACCCTTGGCTCCGGCCACGGCTCCTCCCCCTGGACTGCTGTATAACTATCGATGCCCAGAGGCAGCCGACCAGTTCATCGAGAGTTCAACGTGTAACAGGCTGGCTCTGTAGTAAGTAGATTAAAACCACTGTTCGTATCTCAAAGCACGTGTCTAGTGAATTGATGGTCTTAGGTTCATACAATGATTACAGTGCAGATTGAGGTCATTAAGCCCATCAAGTCTGCACTCACCTAACAGCACTCTACCGAAGCCCACTCCCCCGCCCTATCCCTGTAACCCCTCACATTGATCATGGGCAATCCACCGAACCTGCACATCTTTGGACTGTGGGAGGAAATTATTGTGAGGCTGGAGAAGCTGACAGAGATAGGAAGGGGGAAGCCCCATGGATGAGAATTTTAGAAAGTGTTACTGAACTGGGAGCCAGTGTAGATCAGCAGATATGGGTGAATGGTAATTGGTGTGAGATTGGACAAGGGCAGCAGAATTTTAGATTGCCTCATGTTTACAGAGAGTAGAATATGGGACACTAGCCAGGAGTGCATTAGAACATACATACAGTGCAGAAGGAGGCCATTTGGCCCATCGAGTCTGCACCGACCCACTTAAGCCCACATTTCCACCCTATCCCCGTAACCCAATAACCCCTCCTAACCTTTTTTTTGGACACTAAGGGCAATTTAGCATGGCCAATCCACCTAATCTGCACATCTTTGCACTGTGGGAGGAAACCGGAGCACCCGGAGGAAATGCATACAGACAAAGGGAGAACGTGCTGACTCCGCACAGACAGTGACCCAGCAGGGAATTGAACCTGGGACCCTGGCGCTGTGAAGCTACAATGCTATCCAGTGCTACCATGCTGCATATATGAATAGTCAAGTCTAAAATTCTAGAATTTACAGTGCAGAAGGAGGCCATTCAGCCCATTGAATCACCACCAACCCTCTGAAAGAGCACTCTACCTCCATCCACTCCTCCACCCACCCCATCCTATCCTTATAAACCCGCAACCAGTAGGTGGCATGGTGGCACAGTTGTTAGCACTGCAGCCTTACAGTGGCAAGGTCCCAGGTTCGATCCCGGCCTGGGTGATTGCCTGTGTGGAATTTACACATTCTCCCTGTGTCTGTGTGGGTCTCACCTCCCACAACCTAAAGAGATGTGTAGGGTAGGTGAATTGGCCACGCTAAACTTTCCCTTACTTGGTAAAAAAGAACTGGGTGCTCTAAATTACTTTTTAAAAACCCGTAACCTCAGCTGCACATCCCTGGACAATTTAGCACGGCCCATCCACCTAACCTGTATATCTTTGGACTAGAGATAACAAAGTTATGGATGAGGGTTTCCGCAGCATATGAGCCGAGACAGGGGCAACCTTTTTTCTAATATAAACTTAAAGTACCCAATTCTTTTTTTTTCCAATTAAGGGCAATGTGGCATGGCCAGTCCACCTACCCTGCACATTGTTTCGGGTTGTGGGGGTGAGACCCACACAAACACGCGGAAAATGTGCAAGCTCCACACGGACAGTGACCCGGGGCCGGGATCGAACCAGGGTCCTTGGTGCCATGAGGCAGCAGTGCTAACCGCTGTGTCACCGTGCCGCCCATAGACAGGGGCAAAATTGGATATTATGGAGGAGGAAATAGACAGAGTTTTTTTTTAAATAAATTTAGTGTACCCAATTATTTTTTCCAATTTAAGGGCCTCACGGTAGCATGGTGGTTAGCATCAATGCTTCACAGCTCCAGGGTCCCAGGTTCGATTCCCGGCTGGGTCACTGTCTGTGTGGAGTCTGCACGTCCTCCCCGTGTGTGCGTGGGTTTCCCCCGGGTGCTCCGGTTTCCTCCCACAGTCCAAAGATGTGCGGGTTTGGTGGATTGGCCATGCTAAATTGCCCGTAGTGTAAGGTTAATGGGGGGATTGTTGGGTTACGGGTATACGGGTTCCGTGGTTTTAAGTAGGGTGATCATTGCTCGGCACAACATCGAGGGCCGAAGGGCCTGTTCTGTGCTGTACTGTTCTATGTTCTATGTTCTATGTTAACGTGGCCAATCCACCTATCCTGCACATCTTTTGGGTTGTGGGGGTGAAACCCACGCAGACACGGGGAGAATGTGCAAACTCCACACGGACAGTGACCCAGAGCCGGGATTCGAACCCGGGTCCTCAGCGCCGTAGGCAGCAATGCTAACCACTGTGCCACCGTGCTGCCCGGAAATAGACAGAGTTGATGATGATGCAGATGTATAATGAGCAGCTCAGCTCAGGTCAAATATGATGCCAAAATTGCTAAGAGTCTGGTCCAGCCTCAGACAGTTGTCAGGGAGAGGGATGCAGTTACAATAGAATCAAAGAATCCCTACAGTATAGAAGGAGGCCATTCAGCCCATTGACTCTGCACTGACCTTCGAATTAACACTTTTCCCATTGATGAGTGTCCACCTCGCCCTATCCCTGCAATGCTATACCCTAACCTGCGTATCCTTGGACATTGAGGGGCAATTTAGCATGGCAATCCATATAACCGCACATCTTTTGGACTGAGGGAGGAAACTGGAGTGCCCGGAGGAAACCCACGCAGACACAGGGAGAAAGTGCAAACTCCAAATAGACAGTCACCCAATGCCGGAATTGAGCCCGGGTCCCTGGTGCTGTGAGGCAGCAGTGCTAATCACTGCCATCATGCTGCCCTGTTGATAATTAGGGGATGGAGTTTGCAGAATGGACTGAAGCCAAATGGTTTTGCTCTTCCCAATGTTTAGTTGGAGGAAATTTCTTCCCATCCAGTATTGGATGTTGGTCAAGCAGCCTGCTAATTTAGCAACAGTGGAGGAGTCAAGAGAGGTGGTGCTGAAGTTGAGATGTCTGTCAACAATGTCCACACAGAAATTGGCATTATGTATTTGGATGATATCATTGAATGGTAGTTTGAAAAAGGGGGCCAAAGACTCTGATGGAGGCCATTCATTTCTGTACCAGCTCTTTGAAAGAGCTGTTCAATCAGTTCCGCCTCCCCCTGTTTTTTTCCCATAGCTCTACCAATTTTTCCCCTTCTGCAGTGAGTAAAGCACTCTCTGACTCTCCAAAATCTATCCACCATCTACAAAGCACAATTCAAGTGTGATGAAATACTTTCCACTTGCCTGGATGAGTGCAGCTCCAACAACACTCAAGAAGCTTCACTCCATCCACAACAAAGAAGCCCTCTTCATTGGCACCCCGTCCATCAACTTTAACTTTCACTCCCTCCACCAACAACACACAGTGGCAGCAAAGGCTCCCTCAATAACATCTTCCAAATCCACAACCTCTACCACCTCTTAGAAGGACAAGGGAAAGACAAAGACCACCACCTGCAGCTCCACTCCAAGCCACACACCATCCTGACTTAGAAATATATCATCTGTTCCTCCACTGTCACTGGATCAAAATCCTGAAACCCCTTCCCTAACAGCACTATGGGCATACTAACAGCGCACAGGTTCAAGAAGGCAGTTCACCACACCTTCACCATCTTAAGGGCAATTATGGATGGGCAATAATGCTGGTCTAGCTGGCGACACCCACATCATGTGAAAGAATTTTTAAAAATCTTTAATTCTCCTTTGAAAGTTACTATTGACATGACCAAATTTTGTTTGGACATTTTACTCTGTTAAAGGTGCTTCATAAATGCAAGTTTTTGTTGTTATTGCATTCCATAGTGTCAAGATTCTGTGCAAAACTCCCTGTGTCTGTGTGGGTCTCACCCTCACAACCCAAAGAAGTGCACAGTAGGTGGATTAGCCACACTGAATTACCCCTTAATTGGGAAAAAATAATTGGGCACTCTAAATTTATTTATAAAAAGATTTTTTGTGAAGATGCTTCTCCTGGTCTCTGTTCCAATCTCTTACATTTAATCTTACACCGATGTCCCCTTGGAAAGGTTGCTACCTAATCCACCTCATCACTTTATAATTTATGTACCTCTCTCAATCATTTCACAGTCACCTCTGCTATCATGGAAACAGCAAAGTATTAAAGTTATTTCTAATTGCATTTCCTCACACTAACTGGTGTCTGTGCTGTTCCTTCTCTGTGGCTCCACACCCTGAACAATTACTGGTAACAATTTCCAACCTGACAGTAATTTTAAAAATGAATATGTGACATGGCATTAAGGCAGTAGAATTGTACAAATGGAGCACTTCAAGCCAAAATGTGCAGATGGCAAGTGGAACAGTCAGGGAGGCTGGTTCCTTTATTGGAGGCCGACCTTCAGACAACTTTAAATAAAGTGAACGACAACGCTATTTATTAATATGTGAAGTTACATTTCTAAATGAATATTTAGAAATTGAAGGTTTTTTTTAAAAGATGCTTTTTATGTGAACATTGCCTTGATAATTTGCAGAATCACAGATTGCTTCAATGTATTTCATTTCTCCAGGAGAGTAATTTGTAATTTAACGAGGACAAATTTACAGAAGGTACAGGCAATAACGATATGTGGTGAGTGAGGGACAAATAGCTAAGTATTATGTGCCAAATAATTTAATGATTCTAATTAACATTACATCCAAATATATAACACCCCTAAATATAAATGTAGACATCTAAAATCATGTGTTAATTATATACAATTAAGCTTTATTCTCCCTGCTTATAGCTGCAAATCCAGTTATTAAACTATGCCTCTGTTTGTATTGAAGGAGAAAACTATGTTTTAAACAATGATAAATGAATGCACATGCAGTCAGTAATTATTTTTAAGTTTTTAAAAATCTTTTAAATTGGATGGAGACTGTAGAAACTTTCCCAAAGTAGGCTTAGGTTTGTGCTGCAGTCAATATGAAATGCGTTAGGAAGTCTTACACACGGTGGCACAGTGGTTAGCACTGCTGCCTCACAGCGCCAAGGACCCGGGTTAAATTCCAACCTTTGGCGACCATCTGTGGAGTTTGCACGTTCTCCCCGCGTCTGCGTGGGTGCTCTGCTTTCCTCCCACAGTCCAAAGATGTGCAGGTTAGGTGAATTGGCCACAAACTGTCCCTCAGGGTGGTAAGGTTAGACAGGGTTACAGGGATGAGGTGGGCAGGTGGGCCTATGTTAGGGTGCCCTTTCAGAGGGTTGGTGCAGACGTGATGGGCCAAATGGTCTCCTGCAGTGTAGGGATTCTACGATGGTTAAATAATTCCTCCCGGCTCAAGCTCAAGGGTGGTGTCCAAATGCAAATTTATTGCTCAGACACCAAAAGTAGGAAGCTATTTCGGGGTTATAAAATAGATTCACACAATCTGATTCCTTGCAGACCCAAGGTCTTGGCCTCTGTAGATGTTGTCCCTCCAGCTATCCTGTGAGCTCTGAGTGTAGGAGTTGTTCCCTGATATTTTGAGTAACCTCTCTTTGTGAGTTACATCACATGATACCCAGAGTGTATGTTGAAGCAAATTCATACTCCCCAACCTTCAGACTTTCTTTTTAAATTTAGAGCACCCAATTCTTTTTTTTTCAATTAAGGGGAAATTTAGCGTGGCCAATCCATCTACCCTGCACATCTTTGGGTTGTCATGCTTGTAATGCAGAACAAGGCCAGCAGCGCGGGTTCAATTCCCGTACCGACCTCCCCAAACAGGCGCCGGAATGTGGCGACTAGGGACTTTCCACAGTAACTTTATTGAAGCCTACTTGTGACAATAAGCGATTATTATTATTATATCCAATACTTGTACCTGATGTAGGATGTAACCAATATGTCTGCTACAGTTTCTACTTTCATTGTTCTTTTTCTTAAAAATTCAATTGAGGGGCAATGTAGCGTGGCCAATTCATCTACCCTGCACATCTTTTAGTTGTGGGGATGAAACCCATGCAGACACGGGGAGAATGTGCAAACTTCACACGGACAGTGACCCGGGGCCGGGATTGAATCCAGGTCCTTGGCGCTGTGTGGCAGCCAGGAGTGTGATGGAACACTTTCCACTTACCGAGATGATTGCAGCTCAAGCAACGCTCATGAAATTCCACACCATCCAGGACAAAGCAACCCGTTTGATCAGCACCCTATTCACCACCTTAAACATTCATTTCTGGCATAATTGGCACAGCTGTGGTAACAGATAACAGGGCACACTGCAGCATCTCACCAAGAGTTCTTCCACAGCACCTTCCAAAGCCGCAACTTTTACCACCGAGAAGCACAAGGACAGCAGAAGCATGGAAACCCACCACCTGCATGTTCCCCTCCAAGCCACACACCATCCTGACTGGGAAATATATCGGCGTTCCTTCACTGTCACTGGGTCAAAATCCTGGAACTGCCACCCTAACATTATGGGTTTCGCTACAATACCATATGGACTGTAGCGGTTCAAGAAAGCAGCTCACCACCTTCTCATAGAATCATAGAATTCCTACAGTCCCATCAAGTGGGCAGCACTGTAGCATAGTGGTTAGCACAGTTGCTTCCAGCGCCGGCCCTAGGGTTGCTGGCGCCCCGGGCAGGCTGAACTTCAGCGCCCTTGGGGGGGGGGGGCGGCCGAGGCGGGGGGGGGGGGGGCGCTTTGGGGAGGGTGGCCGCCCTGGGGAGGGCGGCCACCGCGGGAGGGCGGCCACCGCGCATGCGCTGGTTGGCACCGGCCCAACTGCGCATGCGCGGGTCCCGAGTCTGGCGCCCCCTAACACATGGCGCCCCGGGCGACTGCCCGAGTTGCCGGTACCTTGGGCCGGCCCTGGTTGCTTCACAGCTCCAGGGTCCCAGGTTTGATTCCTGGCTTGGGTCACTGTCTGTATGGTGTCTGCATGTTCTCCTCGTGTTTGCATGGGTTTCCTCCGGGTGCTCCGGTTTCCTCCTACATTCCAAAGATGCACAGGTTTGGTGGATTGGCCATGATAAATTGCCCCTTAGTGTCCAAAAAAAGGTTATCTGGGGTCACTAGGTTACGGGGATAGGGTGGAGGCATGGGCTTAAGTGGGTCGGTGCAGACTCGATGGGTCGAATAGCCTCCTTCTGCACTGTATGTTGTATTTCCTAAGTCTGCACTAACCCTCTGAAAGTGAACCCTACCTAAGCCTACTCCCCCACCCTATCCTCCATAACCCCACCTAACCTGCTAATCTTTGAACACTTTAAAAAATATATATATATTTATCCCAAAACGCACTCAAAAACCCCATCCACATAGCACCAACAAAACCTAATACATACATTTCCCCCTTTTAATCCCCAACCCCCTTCCCTTCCTGCACACCCGGCACCTCCAAAAATCACCACCGGCATCAACTTCACCCCACAATCCCCAACAATCTCAAACATCACCTCCCAGAAGCTGTCCAATTTTACACACCCCTAGAATATGTGGGCATGGTTTTCCCACACCTCTCACACACAGCTGCTGCCCTCTGGAAGAACCCACTCATCCGGGCCCGAGTGATATGAACCTATGCACCACCGTAAACTGTATACGGCTCATCCTTGCGCAGGAGGAGGTTGAGTTGACCCAGTCCATTACTTCATTCCAGACTCCCCACCCTATCTTCATCCCCAACTCCTCCTCCAACTTCCGCTTGATCTCTTTCACTAAGGTCGCTCCCTTCCCTCCCAACCACCCATATATATCCCCAATCCTTCTGTCCCCCCACACATCCAGGAGCAACAACTTCTCCAACAGCACATACTCCGGTACCTGGGGAAATGAGGGAAGTTCCTTCCACGCAAAATCCCACACTTGCCAATACCTAAACTCACTCCACCTTGGTAACTGAAACCTCACCCGCAACTCCTCCAAACCCGCAGACTTACCCTTCGCAAACATGTCTCTAACCCGCACTATCCTTTTCTTCTGCCACTTTCTATACACCCCATCCATCTGCTACCCAGTTCCCACAGAGCAGGACCAGCGCCAACATGTGCTCTAGTTTAAAGAGCCTCCTCAACTGATTCCAGATTTGAATTGATGATGCCACCACTGGGCTGCTCATATACTTCCCTGGGGAGAATGGCAATGGGGACGTCACCATGGTACTCAGGCTCATCCCCTTACACGATCATCCTCCAACCAGACCCACTGCGATTCCATCCACCTCTCCTCACGGACATGGACCGCAGCTCCCCCTTCATCTACTTGCTGGAAAAAAGGCGCGGGGTCCGTCAGCAGCTCCTTACGCTGCTGGACGATGACGGTCCCTCATCTCGATCCAGAGGCAGTTCGGGCCCAAATTCGAAGCTTCTACAGCGCCCTCTTCTCTCCGGATCCATCCAGCGAGGATGCTTGCAGAGGTTTGTGGAAGGACCTGCCACACGTCGCTCTGGAGGGCGCTGGGAGGCTTAATATCCCGAATAGCCTGGGGGAGCTGACCGACGCCCTCGATGGCCTGTCCACGGGCAAAATCCCAGGGCTGGACGGGCTGACCGTGGAGTTCTTCAGGGCGTCCTGGGACCTCCTGGGGAGGGACAATGCGGGGGTCCTGGGGGAAAGTATCACGACCGAGGAGCTGCCCCTCTCATAGCGCAGAGCCATCATTACCCTGCTGTCAAAGAGGGAGGCTCTCCACCATCATAAAAACTAATGTCCGGACTCCCTCCTCAGCACGGAATACAGGATTTTCACCAAGGCGATGTTTTTGCACCTTGGCACCTTGCTGGACCACATGCTAGACAGGACTGTCCTGAGTGCTGCCTTACAGGGGTTGAGTTCTCATCATAAACCAGCTGATAGCCTCCATGTTGTGGTACCGGCTGGTCACAAAGCCTCCCTCTGACTTTGTCACGAAGATCCAGCGAATGCTCGTAGAATTCTTCTGGGACAAGAGACTGCACTGGGTCGCTGCTGAGTGTGGTGGTATGAATAGGAGGATTGCCATTGGTGCAGAGCACTGGTTTCCCATTGGCTCTGGCTGGTCATGTGCCTCTTGGCTGATTGGCTGGGACTAGTCATGTGACTGCTCACCAATTGGTCGAGAGGCAAGCAGACCCCTCCTCTGAGGCGGGGTATAAGTACCCAGAGTTCCTGGCGGTCGGCCTTTCACTGTAGTCAACCACCGGGCTAACATCTAGCTGATTAAAGCTTAAGTTTGGACCTTCATCGTGTCTTGCGTCCAATTGATGGTACTTCACTGAGGTTCTGAGTTTCCTTTTTAGGGAGGGCGGCCAGGCGCTGGTGTGCCTTCGCACCCAGGTGGCAGCGTTCCACCTTCAGACCCTGTAGCGATACCTTTACGTTGAACCAAATCCATGATGGTTTGCCCTGGCGACGCATTTCTTCTGCCTGATGCATGGCCTGAATTTTTTTTAAATTTAGAGTACCCAATTTATTTTTTCCAATTAAGGGGCAACTTAGCATGGCAAATCCACCTACCCTGCACATCTTTGGGTTGTGGGGGCGAAACCCACGCAAACACGGGGAGAATGTGCAAACTCCACACAGACAGTGACCCAGAGCCGGGATCGAACTGGGACCTCGGTGCCGTGAGGCAACAGGGCTAACCCACTGCGCCACCGTGCTGCCCTCGGCCTGAATTATGACGTGCAAATCTTGTTTATAAATCTGCAGGGTCTTTGTTACCCTCTGTAGGCGCTGCCCGTCTTTTACCAGGACCTGCTAAAAGTCTGGAGCATGGTTACTTCGCGCCGCAGTTCCCCCCCATCAGGAATAGTGGCTGTCGTCAGGGACTCCCAAGAAGCCTGCCATTTTTGTGGCATTGTGGAGTCCGTGGACCATGTCTTTGTTACATGTTTTGGGCTGCACCCCTTTTTAGATTTCTAACCAATCTTTTGCTGGAATTTTGTTTGCACTTCAGCCCCACGCTCCTGACCTATGGGCACCCACCTGGTGTGTGTGGGGGGGGGAGCATGGTGTGGTAGTCACAACTGATGTATATACTGTATATATATCTGTTTACGGTAAGGCCCCTGTACTACAGGTACGGGGTAGATCCCTGCCTGCTGGCTCCGCCCAGTAGGCGGAGTATAAATATGTGTGCTCCCCATACAGCAACCATTTCGTCAGCTGCTGTAGGACGCCACACATCCCAGGGTAATAAAGCCTCGAATACATTCTACTCTCGTCTTTGGGTAATTGATAGTGCATCAATTTATTACACTGAAGATTTTTCAGAGATGGACCTCCGCATCAAGCTGGATCGCCTGCAGCTGCATCCTCAAGCAGACAACGGCAAAAAGGACTTGGGACATTGGCTAGCCTGTTTTGAAGTGTACATTGGGTCTGCGCCAGACACAATCCCAGAAGCACAGAAGCTTCTGATTCTATACACACGGCTGAGCTCCAACGTTTTTCCCCTCATCCAGGATGCGCCGACCTACGTAGAGGCCATGGCACGACTGAAGGAAAACTACGCTCAGCGGCCTAACAAAATCTATGCCAGGCGCCACGTGCCACCGTCTTCCCCTCCACTCCAATGAGCCCCCCAATGCCCTATCCCGAGGTACATGTGCCAGTGCACAAGTGGACCGACTCCGGACCCTGCACGACGATCTCTATCACCCAGGAGTCACCCATTTTTACCATTTCATCAAGGCCCGCAATCTGCCCTACCCCATCGAGGAAGTCAGGTCGATCACCAGAGACTGCCAGGTCTGTGCGGAGTGTAAACCGCACTTCTACCGGCCAGACCGTGCGTGCCTGATGAAGGCCTCCCGCCCCTTTGAACGCCTCAACGTGGACTTCAAAGGGCCCCTTCCCTCCACCGACCAAAACACGTACTTCCTCAGTGTGGTCGATGAATATTCCCGATTCCCCTTTGCCGTCCCATGCCCTGACATGACGTCTGCCACCATCATCAAAGCCCTCAACACCATCTTCGCTCTGTTCCTCTTCCCCGCCTACGTCCACAGCGACCGAGGATCCTCATTCATGAGCGATGAGCTGTGCCAGTTCCTGCTCAACAGGGGCATTGCCTCGAGCAGGAAGACCAGCTAGAACCCCAGGGGAAACGGGCAGGTAGAGCGGGAGAATGGGACGGTCTGGAGGGCCATCCAGCTGGCCCTACGGGCCAGAAATCTCCTGGCCTCCCACTGGCAGGAGGTCCTCCCCGACTCACTCCACTCCAGTCGGTCGCTCCTGTGCACCGCAACTAATGAAACCCCCCACGAACGTCTCTTTGCTTTCCCCAGGAAGTCCACCTTCGGGGTTTCGCTCCCAACATGGCTGGCAGCTCCGTAGACACATGTGACTCCACAAAGCGGACCCGTTGGTTGAGAGGGTGCAGCTACTCCACGCCAACCCGCAGTACGCCTACGTAGCGTACCCCGACAGCCGGCAAGACACATTCTCACTCAGGGACCTGGCACCAGCTGGTTCCACACACACACACACACCCCTCTGCCCTGGTGCCACCCTCCCTTCCCCCGGCGCACCCCACTGCAGTGCCCGCTCTGGGACAATCCTTCCTCCCCTTGCTCCCACCCGGGGATGAAGAGGATTTCAACATGCTCCCGGAGTCACCGAAGACCAAGCCGCCACCAGCACTGCGGCGCTCTCGACGGCAGAGTAAGGCACCGGACCGCCTGAATTTGTAATATTATCTGTGATTTTAAGCACAACTTTCTGTATATAGTTATTCACCCCCCCCCCCCGATGGACTAATTTTTTAACAGGGGGTGAATGTGGTAGTCACCACTGATGTATTTACTGTATATATATGTGTTTTACAGTAAGGCCCCTGTACTACTGGTACGGGGGTAGATCGCTGCCTGCTGGCTCCACTCAGTAGGCGGAGTATAAATATGTGTGCCCCACCGTACAGCAGCCATTTTGTCAGCTGCTGTGGGAGGCCACACATCTCAGTGTAATAAAGCCTCGATTACATTCTACTCTCATCTCGTCATAATTGATAGTGCATGACAGGGAAGGCGGAGGTCCTCCTTGTGAACCTGCACCTGGGCCTGGCGTAGAGCGCCATTTATAGGTCCAGGCAGCGAGCAACCAAGGGGGTCATCCATCCAGACTATCTGCCCCTCTTCTGGGGCTACATTCGCGGCTGGCTGTTCCTGGAAAGGAAGCATGTGGTGTACACGGGCACCATTGAGGCCTTCCATGTCTGGTGCCCACCACAGGGGTTGGGGTGCTTTATTGACCCCTTTAATTGCACTCTTATTTGATGTTTTAAAGGTTTCCATTATGTTCAGGCAGTGCCCCTGAAAGGAACGGCCCTTTTTTGCTCTGTCCCTCAGTTTGTTTTCTTTCTTCTGTTTTGTTGGTGGACCTCAAAAGAGTGACCAATCAGGGCAGCACGGTGGCCTAGTGGTTAGCACAACCGCCTCACGGCGCTGAGGTCCCAGGTTCGATCCCGGCTCTGGGTCACTGTCTGTGTGGAGTTTGCACATTCTCCCCGTGTCTGCGTGGGTTTCGCCCCCACAACCCAAAAATGTGCAGGGTAGGTGGATTGGCCACGCTAAATTGCCCCTTAATTGGGAAAAATGAATTGGGTACTCTAAATTTAAAAAAAAGAGTGGCCAATCCACGTTCCCTGCACGTCTTTGGACTGTGGGAGGCAACCGGAGTATCCGGAGGAAACCCACACAGACACGGGGAGAATGTGCAGACTCCGCAGACAGTGACCCAAGGTTGGAATTGAACCCGGGTCCTTGGCAATGTGAGGCAGCAGTGCTAACCACTGTGCCACCCAGGTGGCAGTAACACCACTAACCCATGAATAAATACATTTCCCCCCCCTCTTATTTATCGCCAACGTTTTACACTTTCTTTGCACAAATGCAATGTCTCTTTAAATTATTTCCTTTAATTAATAGTTTGTCAAAACTTTTCCAGAAGAAATGTCGCCAGGCTGTAGAAGTGGCTTCTTGAGGCGAAAATCAAAACGTTAATATTTAACCCGATGGTTGAACATGTGTCTCCTACCACCAGTCAAGGCTGCTGAGGTAAACTGGAGAATTTCCAAACCCCGTGACTACGGCCGGAATATTGTGTGGGAATGGCGGAGAAACTGCTCTACATCGGCTCCGGGGACGTTTCCCGCCTGCTGCAGTATTCCCAGCTGCTGCCCGTGCTGGAGAGAGCTCTGGCCAACTTCTCCAGTGAAGGCGGCGGCGGGGTGGAGCAGCCGGTGCGGACCACGCTGCCCGTGCCCAAGCACAAAGGGTGAGAGCTTTACACCAGGGAACGGCACCGAGGACGAGGAACATCCATCGTCCCGCGCTGGACAAACCGAACCAAGTTTGTTCAGTGTGTTCCGTCCACTCATTCTGTCCATGTCCCAGGGTAAGGGTCACAACTGCTGAAAGCTGGGACAGTTTATATTCAGACAGGGGCCCAGTTCCAGCAGCCAGTGCTGCAGGTTAGCTTGTCTATGCATTCATAGGACAAGAGCATTGCTGCCTAGACAAGGCATTTATTGCCCATAACCTCGAGAAAATGGTAGTGAGCTGTTTTAAAAAAATATAAATTTAGAGTACCCAATTATTTTTCTTTTCCAATTAAGGGGCAACCTACCCTGCACATCTTTGGGTTCTGGGGGCAAAACCTGCACAGACTGGGGGAGAATGTGCAAACTCCAACACAGTAACCTAGGGCCGGGATTCGAACCCAGGTCTTCAGCACTGTAGTCCCAGTGTTAACCACTGCACCACGTGCCGCTCCCTTGAGCTGTTATGTTTTTAACTGTCTATGTCAGGGGTGGGCAAACTACGGCCCGCCAAAGGTCTTTATGCGGCCCACCAAGATCAAGTCATAAAAAAAAAAAATTTTTTAAAAATAAGGTTAATGTGGGGGGCTGTTGGGTTACTGGTATAGGGTGGATACGTTGACTTGAGTAGGGTGATCATTGCTCGGCACAACATCGAGGGCTGAAGGGCCTGTTCTGTGCTGTACTGTTCTATGTTCTATATGAGGCGCCCAGAATCATAACCGGGTGAAGCGCCATTTTTTAAAAGTAGAGATAAAGAGGGCTAAAGGCAGGATGCCGCCGGGGGAAGCGCTGAGGTATATGCCGCAAGCTAATCGGTTACAACCGGGACTATTAATACTATGCGGCCCTTTAAAATTGTGAATTTCTGAATGTGGCCCTTGCATGGAAAAGTTTGCCCACGCCTGGTCTATGTGGTGTAGGCACATCCACAGTGTTGTTAGGGGGGTGTTCCAGGCTCTTGACCCAGTGACAGTGAAGGAACGGTGATATATTTCCAGTTTAGGATGGTTGGAGGGGAACTTGCCCATAATAGTGTTCCCATGTATCTGCTGCCCTTTCCTACCTCTCGATGGTAGAGGTCACGGATTGCGAAGGGGTGTCGAAGGAACCTTGGTGAGTAGTAGCTGCAGCGCATCTGGTAAGTAGTACACACGGCTGCTACTGTGCGGCGGTAGGAGAGGGAGTGAGTGTTTAAGGTGGTGGATGGGAGGGCAGCATGGTGGTGCAAGTGGTTAGCACGGCTGCCTCATGGCGCCAAGGTCCCTGGTTCGATCCCAGCTCTGGGTCACTGTCCATGTGGAGTTTGCACATTCTCCCCGTGTTTGTGTGGATTTCGCCCACACAACCCAAAAGATGTGCAGGGTAGGTGGATTGGCCATGCTAAATTGCCCCTTAATTGGAAAAAGTAAATTGGATACTCTAAAATAAAAAAGGTGGTGGATGGGGTGCCAATCAAGCCGGCTGCTTTGCCCTAGATGTTGTCGCGTTTCTCGAGCATTGATGGAGTTGCACTCATCCAGGCAGGTGGAGGGTACTCGGTCGCACTCCTGACTTGTGCCTTGTTAACTGTTATTGTGCAGTATTTATTGTCATTTTAGATGTGCAGGAATGTGTGGAAGTGTCGCTACCCTTATCCTTGACCTCACTCTTGTATCCCAATTCTTTCCTCCCCTCCCCCCTCACCTCAGTGCTGGAAAATCCCTTGGTCACATTTTGAAAATTCTGGAGTTACACAGGTGTTTAACACACACTATTTGTCTCCGATTTGCTTTTTGTAATTGGGGAAACTTGTTAAATCTTTTCTGCTTCATGTAAATATTCACCTTGTTACCGCTTTTTCAGTTGAACTGACAGTTAAACATGTCTCAGGTTTTTAGGAGTAATGCCAGCATACAGTGCAGAGGATGATGCCTTGGTCACAAAACTGGTCAGCTTTTATCCAGCATCCAGCCCTACCACCTCGACCCATCATGCAACAGTGCTGTTATTTGACCCAAGCAACGGCATCTTAAAGGCAGTACGTATGGGGAGATGGCAGCACCATGGTAATGTCACTGGACTAGTAATCCAGAGGCCTGGTTAATGATCACGGCAGCTGGTGGAATTTGAATTCAATGAATAAACTTGGAATATAAAGCTACTCTCAGTAATGATGATCATGAAACCAACATTCATTGTCATAAAAACCCGTCTGGTTCACTAATGTCCTTTCGGGAAGGAAATCTGCCGTCCGGTCTGGCCTGCATGTTTCTCCAGACCCACAGCAATGTGTTGACTCTTAAATTCGCTCGGTTAGTTAAAAATCAATCAGGGATGGGGAATAAACGCTGGCCTTGCCAGTAATGCTCACTTCCCTTGAAAGAATAAAGACAGAAACATCTGGTGTGTACGCTCGACTCCTGTAACTCCAGTTGTGTATACTCCATTCCTGCATCTTCAGTCCCTGTCTAACAGTTATGGGTGTATGTGGGCTCCTCCCACTTCAAAAAAGATGTCCTGAGCTGTGAAAGTCTATAATCGCCCCACGGTATAGAATGAACTCCCTCACTGGGAGGTATATGGAAGGTTATGGCTATAAAGTGTTGACATTGGCTTGCCAAACTTTTAATCAGCCTGGGGATTCTCCCACATCTTCACGATGTTGCAGATACAGAAACAACACGCACTCTGGTTTATATATAAAACTTAAACAGTTCAATCATTGACAGTAAACTGTGGTACAATGCAACCTCAATTTTCTGTCCCTAAGGTAGCGGACAATATCTTCAATATTGGGAATAGGAGAGTGGAGATTTTGCATGTTTGGTACAGTCATGAAGATGAGTCCAAACAAGCTGAGCTCTAATGTCCTTGGGTGCAGCAATTGATTTGTGGCAGGCAGGAAGGATTTGGGTTAATGAGATTTGAAGCAAGGAAAATTGTGGGTTGATAACTGGAGTATCGATAGTTGGCAGGGGAGAGAGGGGGTGCTGCATGTCATCTGTTGAAGAGTGATAAATTTTTCCCTGTTTCTGAAGGTGATGGACGGAACAGTGATCACCGATAAGAGAACGGCTGCAGTTTCTGCCATAGCAACTAAGGTAATGAAAAATTGTCAATGTGGAGGCGGGAGGCCCATAAGGCGTAGGAGCAGAGGTAGGCAACTCGGCCCATCACGTCAGTCAATGAGATCATGACTGAACAGATATGATAATCCTCATCTCTACTTTCTCTTTTTTTAATAAAACATTTTATTGAGGTAGTTGTGATTTTGTAACAATAACAGAAGAAACAGTGTACATACAAATATGAACATAGTGCAAAAGCCGTCTTCCGCCATCACAGGTCCCACTTTTCTTCCACACTAACCTAAGCTAACCCCTCCCCCCTTCTCTGCTGATGGTTAATTTTCTCCAAAGACGTTGACGAAAGGCTGCCACTTCCAGACGAACCCTGACATTGACCCTCTCAGGGCAAATTTGATGTTCTCCAGACAGAGAAAGCTAGTGAGTGAGCCAGGTCTCTGACTTCGGAGGCTTTGAAATTGAAAAATTGAAATTGAAAATCGCTTATTGTCACGAGTAGGCTTCAATGAAGTTACTGTGAAAAGCCCCTAGTCGCCACATTCCGGCGCCTGTCAGGGGAGGCTGGTACGGGAATCGAACCGTGCTGCTGGCCTGCTTTGGTCTGCTTTAAAAGCCAGCGATTTAGCTCAGTGAGCTAAACCAGCCCCAGGTTCCTCCAAACTAATAGTATCTGTCTCCGGGCTACCAGGGAGGCAAAGGCCAGAACATCTGCTTCTTCTCATCTCTACTTTCTCACATCCCCATAACCATTATCTCCCTTACTAATAGCATGGCGGCGCAGTGGTTAGCACTGCTGCCTCACGGCACTGAGGTCGCAGGTTCGATCCCGGTTCTGGGTCACTGTCCGTGTGGAGTTTGCACATTCTCCCCATGTTTCCATGGGTTTCACCCCCACAACCCAAAGATGTGCAGGGTAGGTGCATTGGCCATGCTAAATTGCCCCTTAATTGGAAAACCTGAATTGGGTACTTTAAATTTATTTATTTTTAAAAATCTGGCCATCTCAGCCTTTTTAAAAAAATAAATAAATTTAGAGTACCCAATTCTTTTTTCTAATTCAGGGGCAATTTAGCCTGGCCAATCCACCTACCCTGCACACCTTTGGGTTGTGGGGGCGAAACCCACGCAAACACAGGGAGAATGTGCAAACTCCACACGGCCAGGATCGAGCCTGGGACCTCTGTGTCATGAGACAGCATTGCTAACCACTGACCCACGGTGTTGCCCTTCAGCCTTGAACATACTTAATGACCCAGACTCTACAGCTCTCTGCGACAAAAAGTTTAACAGATTCACTACCCTCTGAGAGAGTAAATTCCTCCTCGTCTTAAATGCTGACACCTTACTCTGAGATTATGCCCTCTGGTCCTAGACTCTCCCACAAGGGGAAAAAACTTCAAACCCCGCAGAATTTTATATGTCTCAATAAGGTACCCTCTCATTCATCTAAACTCCATTGAGTGCAGGCACAACCTCTCTTTGTAAGAAAATCCCTCCATTCTTGGGATCAGCTTAGTGAACCTTCTCTGGACTGCCTCCAATGCCAGTATATTTTTCCTTAGATAAAGGGACCAAAATTGTTCACAGTATTCCAGCTGGTCTAACTAGTGCCTTGTATAGTTTTAGCAAGACTTTCCTATTTTTATACTACATTCTCTTTGAAATAAAGGCCAATGTTCCATTCACCTTCCCTATTACCTGCTGAACTTGCATGCTAGCTTTTTGTGATTTCTGCACGAGGAGCCCCAAAACCCTCTGTGCTGCAGCTTTCTGCATCCTTTCTCCATTTAAATAATATTCTGCTCCTTTATTCTTCCTACCAAAGTGCATAACTTGGGAAGGGGTTCTTCTTCCAGTGTGAATAGCTTATTTTCTGTTCTCCTTTCCTGAGTCCTATTGTGTGCTGGGCTCAAAGTCCACGGGCATTCAACTTCTAATAATTCGCATAGGAGCAGGCGGCGCCCACTTAGCCCCCTCCCCAGCTGGTTCTGACATTCAGTGAGTCACAGCCGATCTGTGATATAACTCCATTTACCCAGCTTATCCTCCTATCGTTTAATACCTTTGGTTAACAAATATTTAACAATCTACGATTTATTGTGGAAGAGTTTCAAACTTCGGTCATTCTTTGCACGTTGAAGTGTTTCCTAATTTTATTCTTGAACGGTCTGGTTCAAATTTTTAGGCGATGTTCCCCAGTCCCAGAATCCATAACAAGCAGAACTAGTTTATCTCTATCTACCCTACGTCCGCCCTTAATAACTGCAAAATATCAGGGCAGCACGGTGGTGCAGTGGTTAGCACTGCTGCCTCACGGCTACAGAAATCCTGTCGTCACCCCCACCCCGAGCTGTTTGCTGACTTATCCTGGTAAGGGGCTGGTTTAGCACAGTGGGCTAAACAGCTGGCTTGTAATGCAAGAGCAGCAGCGGGGGTTCAATTCCCGTATTGGCCTCCCCGAAGATGCGCCAGAATGTGGCAACTAGGGGTTTCTCACACTAACTTCATTGACTACTTGTGACAATAAGCGATTATTATATATTAATGGACCTATCATAGAATCGAAGAATCATAGAATTTACAGTGCAGAAGGTAGCCATTCGGCCCATCGAGTCTGCACCGGCCCTTAGAAAGAGTACCCGACCTAACCCCACACCTCCACCCTATCTCTACACCTCTACCCTATCCCCGTAACCCCACCTAACCTTTTTTGAACACTAAGGTTAATATAACATGGCCAATCCACCTAACCTGCACATCTTTGGACAGTGGGAGGAAACCGGAGGAAACCCACTCAGGAGTGATCCACTGAGAGCTGCCCCCTTGACCTTTTTACCAAACCCCTCCCCCGCTTCTAGACAACTACCCCCTCCCTGAAAGCTCAACCTGCCCTCACTCAGCTGTGACCTGGGTCCATCGTTGATCCTAGACCTCACGGTAGAACAGTGGTTAGCACAGTTGCTTTACAGTTCTGGGGTCCCAGGTTCGATTCCCGGCTTGTGTCCCTGTCTGCGCTGAGTCTGCAACGATGGCCTGGGGCGTGGAACAGCCCAGTTTATAATGCCAGTCCCAATGGTTGTCACGTACCATACACCCTCCTAGCTCGGAGAGAGGAACCCCAAACCTGTTTTGTTCAATTCAGATTCTTTGTCTAAATCTGAGTTTTCTCCATTTTGATTCAGTACCTGAAGCAGAAGGACCTGGATGTGTTATGTATTTTGGGAGCCGGGCCTGTAGCTGTGAGTCACTATGAAATCTTCACCCAGATGTTTCCATTCAAGCAGGTGCTTTTTACAAATTCTTCTCTGCGTCTTTCGTGTACATATTTGTACCTGTGCTTGTGTGTATGTGTCTGTGGCAAAAGAAGTAACTTTAACAAAGGAACAGGAGGAGGCCATTCAGCCCCTTGAGCATGGTCAGCCATTTGGTGACATCATGGTTGGTCCTTATCCTAACTTCATGCACTTGAATTGGCTTCTTGTGCTTTCAAACCCTTCACCAGCTACAACAATCAGTCTCAGCTGCTCTATTTTTACTCTGCTAATTAGCGTCACATGTGAATTTTGATTCATTAACGCACACAATTGAATTCCCTTTATCTTAAACTCTTTAAGACATTAATGCAGATTGGTCTCTACTATTCTACAAAGGAGATGGACAATGATGGGACTGTGTCACATTTTAACATGGTCTCAAACCCCCTCTTTTTAATGTTTTTGAGTTACACAGTATCAGTATTCAGTGTTTTGTAAGCAAACGTAAAAGTAAACTAGTGATCCATGTAGGCCATTTGGTCCATCATGTCTGTGTTGACGCTTTTTACTGGAATGATCCAGAACCAAATCCCCCTGCCCTACTATCTCCTCATAATCTTGCAACTCCCTCTGGTTCAAATCATCCAATTTGTTCTTAAAAGTTTCCACGGTCTCTGCTTGAAACACAACCTGTGGCAAAACATTTTGTGACCCAACATTCCTCTGTGTGACTCGGCCGGCAGCAGTGTCACCTTTGAATCAGGTTCTGGGTTCAAACTGAACTTCAACGACTTGAGCAGAAAAATCAAAGCTGACACTCCATTACAGTGCGGAGAGTGTACTGCACCACTTTTAGATAAGATATTAAACTTGAGGCCTTGTCTGCGCCCTCAGGACGATACAAGAGATCCAATGACACTATTTTGAAGATCAGGAGCATTATTCCCTCTGTCCAGGGCCAATATATATATCTCTCGGTCAACATCACACAATAAAAAGATCATTATCACATTGCTATTTGGTGGAATTACCAGAGGAAGCATTGTAATTCCCGAAAAAATAAATTCAGAGTACCCAATTCATTTTTTTCCAATTAAGGCCAATTTAGCGTGGCCAGTTTAGCATAGCCTGCACATCTTTTGGGTTGTGGGGGCGAAACCCACGCAAACACGGGGAGAATGTGCAAACTCCACACGGACAGTGACCCAGAGCCGGGATCGAACCTGGGACCTCGGTGCCGTGAGGCCGCAGTGCTAACCCACTGCGCCAAGGTGCTTCCCATTCCCATTGTAATTTTAATGAGCTTGGTTAAATCTCCTCTTGGCTTCTTTGCTCCAGTGGGAATATTTGCAGTGGTTATTTATCTGCTATGTTCTGAACTGAAATAACTCCTGCTTTGTTGGTCATTGTAGGTGAAAGTGTGGAGTCGAACTCGACAGCGGGTTGAGAAATTTGCTGAAACGGTTAAGGGACCAGTGCAGATTTGTGCATCGGTGAAAGAAGCTGTTCTCGATGCTGATGTGGTGATAACGGTCACCTTGGCGACGGAGCCCATCCTATTTGGAGAATGGGTAAAGCCTGGAGCTCATGTTAATGGTATGTAACCACCTAATGGAGCTTGAGATGCGAGGGGCTGCTGGAAAATATTTACTTCAGTGTTTCCTTTTGGAGTCCGTATGTTGAGAATTTAAACAAAATGTTTGGGGAATGTTTTCAAAATCATAACTTGAGGAAACATCCCAGTAATCGGGGAATGGAGGGGCTTTAGGCTTTCAAAAGCATTAAACAGCACCAGGAAACCATGATTGGCTCAACCCCAGGATTTCGAGTGTCCAAAATCCCGCCCGATTCAATCTCAGCATTCAGTATATTCAGTCCTCCTTTTGTTGATTTAGGTTCTTTCCCCACTTTTTTCATCCTTCCCTCATATCCTGAGGCTATTTCAACCTGCTTTGTATCCAGTGAAGAATTTAAGGAAGTGTGGCTGTTCTTCTTCTGCAGATAAACACAGAAGCAAAACTCACACATAGTAAAATCCCATAGAAGAGTAAATGAAAAGTGGCAAGTTAATCTGGCCGAGGGAAAAATGTTTGCTGGGGGTTGGGGGGGGGGACAGACAATGTGCTATTCTTCCTGAATCAGGTTCTGTTTCGAGATTCCGTTTAGTGGCCCCTCAGACAGTGCAGCACTCCCTCAACCCTGATCCTCCGACGATACAGTGGTCGCTTGTCACTGCAACAGTCCATCACTCCCTCAGTCCTTTCGCTCCGACAGTGCAGTGCTACCCCAATACTGCTCCTCTAACAATACAGTGGTCGCTTGGCGCTGCAACAATCCATCACTCTCTCAGTCCTTCCGCTCCGACAGTGCAGCTCTACCCCAATACTGCTCCTCCAGCAATACAGTGGTCGCTTGGCGTTGCAACAATCCATCACTCTCTCAGTGACGCACTGTGAGTTTCAGCCTGAACTATGTGCCTAGGTCTATGGAGTGGAACATGAAACTAGTTCCTTCGGATGGTCTCCAGCAGAAGGGATAATCTCCTAAAACAGCAGGTTAAGTGTTCGAGTTTCCCTAGTTCAATTCTCTGACAGGTGTTTGTGGCACGTTATTGAATCTTTTAGCTGTTGGAGCTTGTCGACCAAACTGGCGGGAGCTGGATGACGAGCTGATGAAAAATGCTGTCCTGTATGTGGATAGCAGAGCGGGAGTTATGAGTGAGTCAGGAGATGTCATCCTCTCGAAGGTAATACATTTCACTTTGGTTCTGTAATTTACTTGGTGTTTGATGTTATTGTCTAGCCCTTCACTAATTCTTCATTCTCTTGCTGCTGTGAAGATTGCGCGAAACTACAGTCAGTTCATTGTTTCTGTCCTTGCCCTTTCAGCTCTCTGTGGATCGTCAGCTGAAATCACTCGGAATCCTGCCACTTCCTTGCTTCGCTCTGTTGCCATGCAAATCAATTTTCTACTATAAATATAGGGCGCGATCTACCCAAATGGGAACAGAGCCCCAGAGCGCGATCAGGGTAGATTGGAGGCCACAGCAAGGAATGCACAGCCAAGGCAGCATGATAGCACAGTGGTTAGCACAGTTGCTTCACAGCTCCAGGGTCCCAGATTCGATTATTGGCTTGGGGCACTGTCTGTGTGGAGTCTGCACGTTCTCCCCGTGTCTGCGTGGGTTTCCTCCGGTTGCTCCGGTTTCTCCCCCAATCCAAAGATGCGCAGGTTAGGTGGATTGACCATGATAAATTGCCCTTTGTGTCCAAAAAAAAGGTTAGGTGGAGTTACGGGAATAGGGTGGAGGCGTGGGCTTAAGCTCTTTCCAAGGGCCGGTGCAGACATGATGGGCCGAATGGCTTCCTTCTGCACTGTAAATTCTATGATTTAAAAAAAATAAATTTAGAGTATCCAATTCACTTTTTCCAATGAAGGGGCAATTTAGCATGGCCAATCCACCTGGCCTGCACATCTTTGGGTTGTGAGGGCGAGACCCACGCAAACATGGGGAGAATGTGTAAACTCCACAGTGACCCAGAGCCAGGAGGATCAAACCTGGGACCTTGGTGCCATGAGGCACCAGTGCCAGCCACGGCGCCACCGTGCTGCCCTCTGTAGGTTCTACAATGATAAGGCAGCACTTAGTCCCTTTTCTTCACTGAGGAGCTCTACTTGCTTGAACTCCTCAGTGAAGATTTAAAAATGGTGCCCCAATCTCTCGATCCCAGCCCAAACCCACCTATCAACTCACCTATAAGGGAGTCCTCGGCCCACCTCGCATGTGTGCAGGGCACCCCGATTCATGCAAAAAATGCCAGCATGGCACCACCACCTGTGTACCTTGGCAGTGCCGGTGCTAGGCTGGTGGTGCCTGGGTGCCACTCTGACCAGAAGCCAAGCACCTGGGGGCCTCGGATCACCTGGGAGATCCCTATGAGTGCAACATTGAACAGAGCTCGCCCGAGGTCTTCAGGTTGAGGGGGTTAGATCCCACACCTTGGTTAGATCTTAGGAATGCATATTAAGGGCAGCACGGTGGCCTAGTGGTTAGCACAACCGCCTCACGGCGCTGAGGTCCCAGGTTCGATCCCGGCTCTGGGTCACTGTCCGTGTGGAGTTTGCACATTCTCCCCGTGTCTGCGTGGGTTTCGCCCCCACAACCCTAAAAAATGTGCAGAGTAGGTGGATTGGCCATGCTAAATTGCCCCTTAATTGGAAAAAATAATTGGGTAATCTAAATTTAAAAAAAGAAAAAAAAAAGGAATGCATATTAGAGTGAGACTAGCTGTCTCATTCTAATATGTAGATCCCATCCACAATGGGTGGGAATCACATTGCGATGTCTTGTGAGATCATGTTAAATCTTGTGAGGTGTGGCGAGCCGGATAAATCCTGAGGGGTATCCCGGCATCTTTTCGGGTACACTGCGGCTGGTAGATCTCGCCCATAGTTTCTGATACTGCTGCTGATACATCCTGTGAGTTAAATCACCCGTCGTATTCTATGGAAACAATTATCGGCACTTTGGTGAGTTTGTGAATCACAAAGACCAGGAGGTTATCACAGGTCGAGGTGGTTGTCTTGCCCTCTTCGTGGGTGGCTCTTGTAGTGCCTCTGGATTGGAGAAGAGAAAAGCAGTCAGATTCCTGCTCTTGGTCACTAATTAGTGACCTCTTGCTCTCCTTTCCCCTTTCCTCCCCCATGTTGCCAGCCAGTGAGAATAGATGGTGATGCACACCAATTGTTGAGGCTCACCGTTGAAGAGTGACCCTTGAGCAAGAAACCAGAAGGAGATAGCAGCCAAAATTGTCAAGGCAGAAAAATTTAGTGCAGTAGGATATAAAAGGGAAATCCTATTAATATATACCAACCAATACTCACTGAAGTGAAATCCTAATTGTACACAACCATTGACCCACCCTTTACTGTTTGCATTTAACTGTCCTTTCAATTAAAATCCATGAACAATCTCCAATTGTAAAGTATTTGTTGATTGATGTTTTTGGAACAAGGAGTGCAACTGTTTCTCAAAGCCTCTTTTCAATTTATCTCAGGCAGAGGTCTTTGCAGAGCTGGGAGAAGTGGTGAAAGGAACTAAACCTGCTCTGTGTGAGAAGACCACAGTTTTCAAATCATTGGGTGAGAACAAACAAGCTATTATTAAAGGAGCTGATGACAAGACAAAGCACGTCTTTCTTTTTTTAAATATAAATTTAGAGTACTCAATTTTTTTTTCCAATTAAGGGGTAATTTAGCGTGGCCAATTCCCCTACCCTGCACATCTTTGGGTTGTGGGGGTGAGACCCACGCAGACACGGGGAGAATGTGCAAACTTCACACGGACAGTGACCCAGGGCCAGGATTCGAACCCGGGTCCTCAGTGCTGTAGTCCCAGTGCTAACCACTGCGCCACATGCCACCCCCAAAGCACATCTTTCACTGCTGTTCCGTTGTTATGCAAGGTTCAACATAATCGCTAATTTAGTGAACAAATTATAACCTTTGGACATATTTTATTGAATCATAGAATCGGTTTAATTCTTACAGCTTTGAATTGTAAGATGAATAATTCACAGAGTCACACCACGACAGTACAGAGTCCACTTCAACAATACATTTTCTTTTATTTAAAAAAATAAATAAATTTAGAGTACCCAATTCATTTTTTTTCCAATTAAGAGGCAATTTAGCGTGGCCAGTCCACCTACCCTGCACATCTTTGGGTTGTGGGGGTGAAACCCACGCAAACACTGGGAGAATGCGCAAACTCCACACGGATAGTGACCCAGAGCTGGGATCGAACCTGGGACCTCGAAGCCGTGAGGCAGCAGGGCTAACCCACTGCGCCACCCTGCTTCACCATGCTTTTTAAGAGTCAGTTTATGCTGAAAAGCTTGCTTCATGCATTGCAGTGACTTAGAGACTACAGTATAACTCCGATCTTGCATTGATCTGGAGAGTGCGTTATAGCTCTTGTTCTATTTCCACTTTAACTGCTTTTTGGACTGCATTTAACAGCACCATATGCCCTCAAACTTATGATTTTTTTATGTGCATGAACATCAGCAGGTCATTGAACTGCTGCAGCATCACTGTCGTGAGAGTACCTTTAAGAAATAGGTGTTAAGAAATGGGTGTTTAAGAAATGTACCTTTCAGAAATGGGTATCATTAGTGATGTCAGAGTGTGGGTGGAGCTGGGATGTCTGTCGGCTTTTTACTTTTGTTTTTGAACAGGCTGCAGGGTGTGTTTTAGTTTCGTTTTCAGTGTTGGAGCTGACGCCAGACCAAGCAGGTGTACTGCTGTTCTCTCTGCCATCAAAAGACTATCTCTTGATCATTTGGTGAATTCAGAATTATAAATGTTCTCAGTAATGAATGTAAACCTAATGTGCTTCTGATAAAAGTTGTTTGAAGTCTTATGGATGTTAAAAGGAAAGCTTAAAGGAGTACTTAGTGTTGTATTCTTTGGGGGTTGTATATGAATTAATGGTTGCTAAGATGTTCACTGTATGTTTTAAAAAGGTTGACTTGAGTTCATAGAATAAACATTGTTTTGCTTTAAAAAATAGTTTTCCCTTTCTGCAGTACCATACCTGTAGAGTAGGCCATGTGCTCCCCATACCACAATCTATTAAAAGTTGTGGGTTGGGAGGGCAGCACGGTGGCGCAGTGAGTAGCACTGCTGCCTCACGGCGCTGAGGTCCCAGGTTCGATCCTGGCTCTGGGTGACTGTCCATTTGAAGTTTGCACATTCTCCCCGTGTCTGCATGGGTTTTGCCCACACAACCCAAAGGTAGGTGGATTGGCCATGCTAAATTGCACCTTAATTGGAAAAAATGAATTGGGTACTCTAAATTTATTTTTTAAAAAGTTGTGGGTCAGGTGAACGCCATGACACACTTTGGGGTTCTCTAAACCCTGGCCCATAACAATCACTTCAAGTCTGCTCTGTCCTCACCCGGCCTCCCATGGATTTGCAGCAGGATTCACTGGCGATTTGGAGTGACATTTGGCTACATCTAGCAGACACTGAGGCCTGTGGAGTCAGCACTGACTGTGGGAGTAGAAATTGAACCAGGTCCTTACTGCTTTTTCTCAGTCAGTAGACAACCCTCTCCACCACCACTTCAACTCCTCAGTGGGAAAGAGCAGTGCTTCTCCAAAACAAACTTTTAGAATGGACGTGACACTCTGTTGCTTGTCTGAAGCTTTGTTTGCTCAAGCCCTTTGTTTTGTTCATTTTCCCCAGGAATGGCCATTGAAGACACGGTGGCTGCAAAACTGGTTTATGATTGTTGGGAAATTGAAAACAAACAGAAGTCATGAACTAAAAAAGAAGACAGATTCCAATCTACTGAAAATTATTTCACTGAAACGGATGATGTTGAATCAGAGCAATGGGATGGCTGGAAGAAATTAATGATGCATTTAATTCAGCTTGTAGCTAAAAGGTTTGCGTTTTCACAAGTTAGAAACAAACCCCTCTGAACCTGTTCAAGCACAGTATCGGTTGTTGAATTTCAACCCAACTGTTACCAATGTTTGGTACATGTTTGATTTAATCACTTTCTGGAATCATCGTGTTTGTGTCAGCTCTTTGCTGTTCCAATTAGTCCCACACGCCTCCTCTTCCACCATAGCCCTGTAAAATGTCTGCTTCAAAATCCATCTCTAGTTGTCATTGTGTTTATAGATATGCCTGTGTCAAAATGTTTCAAAGAGGAGGCAGATGCTAAAATGAGCCAAATTGATACCCTGTCCTTATGACATATGTAGACCAAATTTTATTCATGAGATTACAAGTTGACTGTACATCAGATCGAAATAAAGCAAGTCTCAAATTCTTTAGGTTTGCACCATTACTGTCCTTTCTTGTCTGGAGTGAAGATTTAGTTTAACACAATCTTAGCATGAGGCTGAATAATGGTCCAATGATACAATCTGACTGCATTTGGAAAAGGCTTTGATGAGGTGGGATGCCAGTTGTGTGCAGTATGGAGCGCACAGAGGAGCTTCTGTAGATGGGGTGCAGATATGGTGGAAATTAGGAAGATGTGAAGAGGGTTGTTGATAAAGGTAATGGAATTAATTTAGTATCATATTCCACAACTGGATTTCCTGGTGAAACATAATGTTGTTGTGTAATATCAGTAGAAAATTGGCAAAAAAACCCAGAAAAGGGCTTCTCGCTCCTGGGATACGGAACAATTCTAATAATGGAATATACAGGTCTCTATTTTTGCTTTTGATTCATTACCATCCTTAATGGAACTGCTTAGTTTGTCCATTTAGTCTGTGTCCGGTTGCAAAGTTAAGGTTTTTCCTCTTTTGGGCACAAATTAATCAAATCCATACACAAATACTTTGCAGTACAGAAAACCATTTATTAATGACAAAGGAATGGGGAGAGGTATGAAGACAGATTGGCAGCACCATCATTGTGAGAGCCAGCTCTGGTTTATTTATATTGTATCCCACACAAACATAATTGCTCCATCCCAGATATCCCCTGTTGGGGCTAAGGTCATAAGGGTGTCTCTCCCAGAGTTGTAACGGTGCAGAAGAAGGCCATTCAGCCCACTGTGTCTGCACCAGCTCTCTAAATGAGCATTTTGACTTAGTGCAGTTCTCCTGCCTTTAACCCATAACCCTGCACTTTGTTTTTAATCTGATATCATTTTTTTTTTTGAAGTCGCCACAGTCCCAGATGACCATAGGCTGTTTTCCCCTTTGAGGGGGGAGAGCTGACTGGTGGGGATTTAACCTGAGGATCACCACACCTCAGCTGAGGGGCAAGGTTGAGAAGGCGGGGCCTTCATGAATAACCTCTAGGTACATGCCCTCTTGAATGCCTCGATTGAACCTGCCTCCACCACACTTCTGGCAGTCCTTGCCAGACCAGAACCACTCGCTGTGTGAAACAAGTTTTTTTTCTTGCATCACATTTGCTTGTTTTGTAAATCACTTTAAATCTGTGCCCTCTTGTTCTTCATCCTTTTACAAGCAAGAACAGTTTTTCCCTCTCTACACTGTCCAACCCCCTCATGATTTTTGAATACCTCTATCAAATATCTTCTTGGCTTTTCCCCCCCAAGGAGAACAGTCCTAACCTCTCCAATCTATCCTCATAACTGAAGTTTCTCATGTCTGGAACCATTCTTGTAAACCTCTTCTGCACTCTCTCCAATGTGTTCATTATCCTTCCTCAAGTGAGGTTCCCAGAAGTGTACACACCAGGCACGTTGGTTAGCACTGCTGCCTCACCGCACCAGGGAGCCAGATTCAATTCCAGCTTGGAGTCTGCACGTTCTCCCCGTGTCTGCGTGGGCTTCCTCCGGGTGCTTCGGTTTCCTCTGACAGTCCAAAGATGTGCAGGTTAGGTGGATTGTCCATGCTAAATTGCCCCTTGGTATCCAAACATGCGCAGGTTAGGTGGGGCTATGGGGGTAGAACAGAGGAGTGGGCCGAGGTAAGGTTCTGTTTTGGAGGGTGAGTGCAGATTTGATGGGCCAAATTGCCTCCTTCTGCACTGTAGGGATTGTATGTACACAATCATCCAGCAGAGGCTAAACTAGTGTCTTGTATAAATTCAGCATAACCTCCTTGCTGTTGTACTCTATATGTACTGTTAATAAAGCCCAGAATGCAATATGCATTATTACTTGTGCCCTCCCCATCACCTGTCCTGCCACCTTCAATGACTTATGCACATATACACCCAGATTCCTTTGCCCCTGCACACCCTTTAGAGTTGTACCTTATTATATATTGTCTATGTTCTTCCAACCAAAATGAATCACTTCACAGTTCTCCACATTGAACTATATCTGCCACCTATCTGCCCATTCCACTAACTTGTCTATGTCCTTTTGAAGTGTTACACTTTCCTCCTCACAGTTTACAATGCTTCCAAGTTTTGTATCATTCGCAAACTTTGAAATTGTCCCCTACATGCCAAGATCTAGATCATTAATATATATCAGGACAAGCAAGGATCCCAATACCGACCTCTGGGGAACATCACAACTAATCTTCCTCCAGTCTGAAAAATATCCATTAACCATTACTCGCTGTTTCCTATTACTTAGCCAATTATGTTTCCACACTCCTACTGTCTCTTTTATTCCATGAGTTGTATCTTTTCTCAAAGGTCTGTATTGTGGCACTGTCTGAAATGCTTTTTGGAGGTCCATATACACCACATCAACAACATTACCTTCATCGGCCCTCTCTGTTACTTCTTCAACGAACTCCAGAAAGTGAAACACAATTTTCCCTTAAGAAATCCATGCTGGCTGTTCTGAATCAACCCATATTTTTCCATGTGATTATTAGTTCTATCCGGAATAATTCTAGATGCTCCCCAATACTGAAGTTAAACTGACTGGTCTGTAATTGTTGGGGTTATCCTTACAACCTGTTTTTTTTTTTTTGTTATAAATTTAGTGTACCCAATCATTTTTCCAATTAAGGGGCAATTTAGAGTGGCCAATCCACCTAGCTGGCACGTTTTTGGGTTGTGGGGGTGAAACCCACGCAAACACGGGGAGAATGTGCAAACTCCACACGGACAGTGACCAAGAGCCGGGATCGAACCTGGGACCTCAGCGCCGTGAGGCCGCAGTGCTAACCCACTGCGCCACCGTGCTGCCCTCTTACAACCTGTTTTGAATACCACAGGTAGATTAGGGTACAATACGTTATGGTTAGAGGCCAAGTCAGGCTCTGCGTCTTCAGGAGAGAATAACTGAATGTGATTCTTCACATCAAAAAAACAACGGTCCCAACAACAGAGGCTAGACTTGCATCGAGTCTATAGCCGTTTGAGACAGGCCATTTTGACCAGCTGGTCTGTGCTGGTGTTTACAATCCACATGAGCCTCTGTCCCATCCCTCTTCGTCTCACTCTGTCAGCGTACTCTTGTATTCCTTTCTCACTGATGTGTTTATCTAGCTTCCCTTTCAGTGCATCTATATTATTCAGCTCAACCATTCCTTGTGAAGCAAATTCCACATTCGCACCACTCTCTGGGTAAATACATTTCTCCTTGAATTCCCAGTTGGAGTTATTGGTGACCGTCATATTTTTATTCGAGGACTATGCAATGCACTCCACTTAAAATTACCATTTTACAATTTCTCGCGATTGGATCTGGGTGACTTGGAACTGTTCCCATTTACACATTATTGTGACATATCCAAGTGACTGGCTGAAGAGCAGTTTAAAGGAAGATCCATAGGGTGGAGTCTTGTGGAGGTAATGGGGTTCTCAGGGGCTGGCAGGAGAGGCGGTGACACACCCATGTCGCCTCTTATTGAGAAAAACTGGCTGCATTTTGTGAAACTCAGGCACTTAACAGGTCAGCCGTGGGCCTTCCCACAGGTTAGAAGAGCCGAGGGGCAGACGTCCTGCCAGCCAAGAACTGCGTACCAATCAGAGACTAGCAACTTTTCTGCACATGGCAATGCCACCAGGGAGGCCTCGGATTCGAGGGGGGACCCAGGCCACATGTGAGTGATGGTGGGAGGAGGATCAAGGGATAGCGATCTGTGTGTGGGGGAGGGGGTTAGCAGCAAGGGCAAGGGTAGCTTTCGGCTGCACACTCCCTTCCCAATGCCAGGTCCCTTAATCAGGCACTGTGCATTTGAATGCCCCCGCCAAACACTCCAGGGTGGGCTGCTGTGCTGTCTGCATGGTGAGCACCCCTAGTGGCAGCAGATGAGCCCCTTGAGTCGGCATTATTTGCCAACTTAAAGGCCTCAATTGGCAGTGGGGTGAGAAAGCAGGCATACCTGGGCAACCATGTACTTAATCTGGGTGGAGGCAGGAAGGTGGCAGGGTTCCAATCCACCAGATGAAATTCTCCCATGGGCACCAAACAAACCACGAGAGGGCATACAATTCCATCACGTTACAGAACAATTTTAAATACATTTTAAGGATTAAACAATGGAAGCGAGAACATTTCCCATTTCAGCCTGTTAGTGTTGGTACCGAGCACTCACAGATCAGGAGCAATACAGGTAGACCTGGGTAACGCCCTCCCTGTTCTTCCCCAACAACATCCATCTTTATTGAGTCAAAAATAAATAGTTACGGAACAGTTTTTCTTTATAAATTTAGAGTACCCAATTATAATTTTTTCCAATTAAGGGGCAATTTAGTGTGGCCAATCCACCTATCCTGCACATCTTTGGGTTGTGGGGGTGAGACCCACGCAGACACGGGGAGAATGTGCAAACTCCACACGGACTGTTACCCGGGGCTGGGGTCGAACCTGGGTCCTCAGTGCCGTGTGAGGCAGCAGTGCTAACCACTGAGCCACCGTGCCACCCAGATGAGGAACAGTTTCTAGCCCCAGCTGAAGCACATGGGCATCTTTGGATTCGAGTCATGAATTCTGAAGAGATTTCTTGTATATTGGAACCTCAGTGGTCCATGTTCCAATTATTTGTCAGAATATTCTACAACATATCAATATGCAAGACACTAAAACTTTCTAATTGGGCTCATCAACACTCCCATTTTCAAAATCTAAACATGCAAGACAAAAATTTGGATACTTTTAATCCTCTAATTTCTATTTATTCCCCCCCCAATACAATGGATATTGGAGACTGCTGTCGTTTCTGTTCAATATCATACTGGCTGATTCTGCCACTTCCAGGGAATGATGATGGTCCTGCATCAAATGCTGGTGATTGCTTCGATTGCAACTCTTCTCAATGGTGTCCAAACTTGTTTACCTATTTCATGTTTAAAAAAAAGTTACATATTAATAATGAAGACTATACCACACTTTATACTGAAAATGTATGTATAACTGAAGGGATTTAGTTTCACTGCAAAGTACTACATTGTTTTGATTTATTTGTTAGTGAAAAAGGAGAATTTTCATGCTCAAAGTTTCATGGCCTCCGAGGCACAAAAATGCTTTCCAGCCAATTCAATACTTTTTGAAGTGCAGTTGCTGTTTTAATATAGGAAACAGTAAGGACAACACCTGTACAGGTGGGCTTGGCTAACTGACCCTGACCACAGAGCATCCTACTGTTTCTCTGGCTCAGTATCACAGTAGGTGCTCCACATTCCCAGCAGGCAACCATATTCTATTAGTTCGGCTTTGCAAATAGTGCGTGCAGAAATAGATACATGAATATGTATTACAGTATCACACGCAACTATTGTGGTCACGAAATTCAATCCTCTTGTTTCTCATTAGCGTTCTAAAGTTTGTTACTTTGTGAAGAATAATTTGTTTCAAGTACTGTTTACATGAACCATTGCAGTTGGAGTAATCACCATGACAGGGTCTAATCTGACACATAAGGGGCTGCACGATGGCGCAGTGGTAGCACTGCAGTCTCACGGCGCCGAGGTCCCAGGTTCCATCCCGGCTCTGGGTCACTGTCCGTGTGGAGTTTGCACATTCTCCCCGTGTCTGCGTGGGTTTCGCCCCCACAACCCAAAGATGTGCAGGCTAGATGGATTGAACACACTAAATTGCTCCTTAATTGGAAAAAAATTAATTGGGTACTCTAAATTTGTAAAAATAAATAAATAAATAATCTGACACAAGTTAACTCGTTTATGGGAATGGATCTTGTCTCATCCTTCGATGGCCGAATGGTTAAGGTTTTAGACTTGAAATCCAGTGGGGATCCCCCCCCCCCCGCCCGACAGGTTTGAGCTCTGCTTGCAGCAAATTCATTAAACATGCGTAATTGCCCTCGAAAAGGTGGTGGGCAGCTGCCTTCTTGAATTGCTGCTGTCAAACTGGCGAAGATACACTCACAGGACTATAAGGAACAGATTTCCAGGATTTTGACCCAGTGACAGTGAAGAAATGGAGATCCAGTTCCAAGTCAGGATGGTGTGTGACTTGGAGGAGAACTTGCTGGTGTCCCCATGCATCTGCTGTCTTTGTTCTTCTGGGTGGTTGAGGTTGCAAGTTTGGAAAGGGGTGTCGAAGGAGGCTTGACAAGTTGCCACACCATACCTTGTAAATGGTACACAATGCTGACACTGTGCACCAGTAGTGGAGGGAGTGAATGTTAAGGTGATGGATGGGGTGCCAATCAAGTGGGCTATATTGGATGCCATGGAGCTTCTTGAGTATTGTTGGAGCTGCACTTATCAAGGCAAGTGGGGATACTCTATCACAGTGCTGACTTGTGCTTTGTAGATGGTGGACAGACTTTGGGGAATCAGGTGGTTAGTTGCTCTCTGAGGAATTCCTAGCCTTGGTCCTGCCCTTGTCACCACAGTGTTTATATGGCTGGTCCAGTTCAGTTTCTGGTCAATGGTAATCCCCAGAATGTTGATGGTTTGGGATTTAATGATGGTAATGCCAAGAGGAGTTGGCTGATTCTCTCTTGTTGGAGATGGTTATTACCTGGCAACTGTGATAAGTGACTTTCCCCTTATTAGTTCTAGCCTGAAAATTCCAAGTTGTGCTGCCTATGGACACAGACTTGTTTCTGTTTCGGAGGAGTTGCAAATGGTACTGAACACTGTGAAATAATCAACAAACATCCCCACTTCTGACCTTATGAAGGAGAGGAGGTCACTGATGAAGCAACTGAAGACGGCAGCACGGTAGCATTGTGGATAGCATAATTGCTTCACAGTTCCAGGGTCCCAGGTTCGATTCCGGCTTGGGTCACTGTCTGTGTGGAGTCTGCAAATCCTCCCTGTGTGTGCGTGGGTTTCCTCCGGGTGCTCCGGTTTCCTCCCACAGTCCAAAGATGTGCAGATAGGTAGATTGGCCATGATAAATTGCCCTTAGTGTCCAAAATTGCCCTTAGTGTTGGGTGGGGTTACTGGGTTATGGGGATAGGGTGGAGGTGTTGACCTTGGGTAGGGTGCTCTTTCCAAGAGCCAGTGCCAACTCGATGGGCCGAATGGCCTCCTTCTGCACTGTAAATTCTATGAAATATGGTTGGGCCTCTGACACTACCCTGAGGAACTGCTGTAGTGATGCTGCGGGGCTGGGTTGATTGGCCTCCAACAACCACAATCATCTTCCTTTGTTCTAGGTATGACTCCAACCAGTGAAGAGTTTTCTCCTGTTCCCATTAACTTGAATATTGCTAAGGCTCCTTGATGTCACGCTTGGTCAAATGCTGCCTGATATTCTATTCAAGGCCAGTCACTCTTACCTCCCGTGAGTGAGTATTTAGCTGTTATAACTTGGTTCTGATATGGTTCTCTCAGGCTTGGGTGCATTCTATACCTTGAGGCTGTGATTATGGCTTGATACCCTACCTGAGACAGGTTGTCCTCTTTCACAGGACCACATATCTTCTATGTCTTACCTTCCTTCCCCTATTTTAGTTTGTGTTCTTTTCTCCCCCTGCTTGGTTTGACTCTAGGCTGTTTTGATTTTTTTGATGAACTGTTATGACAATTTTGATCAGGTTTCTCTTCACTGTCTTTGTTTCCAAGCAGAGTCAAAGAGAGAGAATGCTTCGGACATAAATAATAGGGATGTAAAGAAAAAGTTGCATGACTTTCATCATCTGTGCTGCACTAGGATTAAAATCTCAATTTACAAAAATTAATTTACAGGACGTGGGCATTGCTAGCTAGGCCAGCATTTATTGACCATCCCTAGTTGCGCCGGGGAAGGTGGTGGTAAGCTGCCTTTTTGAACCGCTGCAGTCATTGTGGTCAAGACCTGCAGTGGGACTTGAGCCCACGCCTTTCTGTCTCCGAGATGAGAGGGCTACCAAATGAACTACCTTGCAGTATTACTAAAATCACATCATAGTTGCAGATACCCCAAACTGAAGAAAGATGTAATGACATTTTTTAAAAATCCCATCCTTAAAGTTACAAAGCCAAGGGCAGCAGGGTGGTGCAGTGGTTAGCACTTCTGCCTCATGAAGCTGAGGACCCGGGTTCGATCCCGGCCCTGGGTCACTGTCCGGGTGGAGTTTGCACATTCTCCCTGTGTCTGCGTGGGTCTCACCCCCACAACCCAAAGATGTGCAGGGTAGGTGGATTGGCCATGCTAAATTGCCTCTTAAATTGGAAAAAAAAAAGAATTGGGTACTCTAAATTCATTTTTAAATAAGTTACAAAGCCAATGCGCAGAGTGGCCGGGAGAAACCCTTAATCCATTGCACTGCCTGCTCCAAAAAACAATTCATTTTCAAATCCACGAGGGAGACGTACAAGATCCAAGCTGACAAGAATCATAGAATTCAGGGGCAGCACGGTGGCGCAGTGGGTTAGCACTGCGGCCTCACGGCGCCCAGGTCCCAGGTTCGATCCCGGCTCTGGGTCACTGTCCGTGTGGAGTTTGCACATTCATAGAATTTACAGTGCAGAAGAGGCGATTAGGCCCATCGAGTCTGCCACCGGCTCTTAGAAAGAGCACCCTACCCAAGGTCCAGACCTCTACCCAATCCCCATAACCCAGTAACCCCCCCCCCCCCCCCAAACACTGAGGGCAATTTTGGACACCAAGGGCAATTTAGAATGGCCAATCCACCTAACCTGCACATCCTTTGGACTGTGGGAGGAAACCGGAGCACCCGGAGGAAACCCACGCACACACGGGGAGAATGTGCAGACTCCGCACAGACAGTGACCCAAGCCGGGAATCGAACCTGGGACCCTGGAGCTGTGAAGCAATTGTGCTAACCACAATGCTACCATGCTGCCTCCCTGTGTTTGCGTGGGTTTCACCCCCACAACCCAAAGATGAGCAGGGTAGGTGGATTGGCCACATTAAATTGCCCCTTAATTGGAAAAAAAATGAATTGGGTATTCTAAATTTATAAAAAATGTAAAAAAAGAATCAAAGAATTTACAGTGCAGAAGGAGGCCATTCAGCCGAATGAGTCTGCACTGGCCCATGCCTCCATCCTATCCCCACAACCTAGTAACCCCACCCAACCTTTTGGGCACGAAGGGGCAATTTAACATGGCCAATCCCCCTCACCTGCACATCTTTAGCCTGGGAGGAAACTGGAGCACCCGGAGGAAACCCACGCAGACACGGGGAGAAAGTGCAAACTCCACACAGACAGTTACCCAAGGCTGGAATTCAATCCGGGTCCATGGAGCTGTGAGGCAGCAGTGCTAACCACTGTCCCATTATGCATTGCACCTCATCTTGGGCTTGATCTGATGCTTGGATCTTAGCCAAAAGGCCAAGAAGCGATTGGATGTAATGAATAAATGGTATTTATTACCTAATGGAGAAGACAAAATGTCTCCAACTGGATAGCAAACATCACTATATGCTTTTAATATTGTGATACTTACAATACAGTATCCACTAGTTTGTTTGGCGTTTCCAAGATAAATCTTCTTCTTTCTACTGCAGAACTAATCTTTTTCCGTGGTCCAAGTGGCAGATGGATACCTTTCAAATCTCCTTCAGTACACAGCATGAGGGAATCCAGGTCTATCTGCTCTCTTGCCAAGATAGGGATGAACTCTGTCATGTTCTGAGATGCCAAGAAAGTTTCAAGTGGTGTTGTCTCAGGCTCGTCATCATCTAGACCGATATCATCCTCATTCCAGGGCAAATCATCTTCCTGCTCTTCACTGAATTCACCAAAGGTTTCAGACTCAGTACACCTTTCCTTAGGCTTCAATACTTCACTGCGCAGTTTGGAACCAACATCTTCCAGCTCATTACTGCTGAACATTTCCTCTTCCACATTCAAACCCAAGACAAAATTCCTTCTGAACAGCATATTCCCCAAACCAGGTCGATTGAAGAGGGACTCCTGACCGAACATATTATCATCTTCAGAGCATTTCAAATCAGCAGAGGCGGTGTTCCCCTCATCTCTTTCATTAAACACACTGAATACATTGGCCCGAGCCCCACTGCTCCCTTCTTGACTTACAAAGATGACATCCTTTCCCAGTTGCTGCTCCATGTTGCTTCTGCTGTTATCCTTCTTCCCGAGTCTCTTCTGCAGGGATCCTTTCACGATGGACGAAATGCTCCCTTTGTGTTGTGATCCACCTATTTTGAAGAGGTCACCGATACTAGATATAGTCCCACTCTGTATTGGGGCAGCACCATTGCTTTGGCCTTCCATCTCCCGGCTATATTTCTTGTTCATACGATTTTGGTGCTTTTTCTTGCGTCTTTCGCAGTCTTTGATCTGTTTCTCGCTGTCCTTTATCGCCTTCTCCTTTAGCCTGGCCACCTGCTTTGGATTCAGGGCAGTTTGCTTGGTGGCAGCTGTGTCCAGAAAGCGGACACATTCCATTCTATCCTTACCAGCTGCGGCATCCATGGCGGAATGGAAATCATTGTCCAAAGCCCAGATGTTTGCACCAAAGTTGGCCAAAAAAGTGACAATGTGAAGATGGCCATTGATTGAAGCATGGTGCAAAGGGGTATTGCCCCAGATGTCACATATATCAGGGTCACCTCTGAAAGACAAACCATAAAGAGTTGATTTAGTACAGGGTTTTACAATATGTAGCAAGTCTTTTGTTTCAGCCTCTCAAACCCTACCCATCTTTTCCTGGAGCTGGTGACACATTTTGGGCTTTGGCCTCTGATGCTTAACCCAAGTGGACATTCTTGCTACCTGTTGGCCAACTCTTGGCCCACGTTGTCAAGAGGCAACAAGGTAACAGCAACAAATGTTACAGTCACCAATAGTACAATATATTTTATAAATAAGTCAAATAAGAGACAAGTTACAAAAAAAAAATGCTAAAATATGCAAACCACTGCATAATCGGCACACAACACTACCCCTGTCTAGCCAAGGTTATCAGTGTTGGACCAGTTGGTTCTGTTACTGAGTCCCTGACTCAGGGTTCCTCGTTTGATGTGTTGATCCCTGGGGTTCTTGCTCCCGAACATCCAAAGTACAACCTTTATACCCTTTTCTATATGACTTGTCTCCTCTGACCAAAACAACCCCAACTCGCTCTGGCGTAACCAAGCGTCTCCTGGTTTAATTATCACCTTTTTAATCTACTCGAACATTATAAACTATATTAATCGTGCATTGCAAAGCCCGCTAACTAAAATAGGTAAGCTTAATGTTGAGATTCACAAAACTCTTTTTTTAAAATTCCAATTTAAAGGCAATTTAGCGTGGCCAATCCAGGTACCCTGCACATCTTTGTGTTGTCGGGGTGAGCCCCACGCAGACACGGGGAGAATGTGTAAACTCCACGAGGACAGTGATCCGGGGCTGGGATCGAACCCGGGTCCTCGGTGCCACGAGGGAGCATTGCTAACCACTGCGCCACCGTGCCGTTCTCCACATTCAACATTTTTAACACTTTTCGGGACAGACTATGTCCAATAATTAAAGCTTTGGGCAAACGTTGTGGGTTCAAATCCTACTCCAGACACCTGAGTACTTTAATCCAAGCTGATTTTTCTTTGCACTGCTGAAATGGGCGTCACGGTAGCACAGTGGTTAGCATTGTTGCTTCACCTTGCCAGGGTCCCAGGTTCGAATCCCGGCTTGGTCTGTGCGGAGTCTGTACGTTCTCCTGTGTCTGCGTTGGTTCCCTCCGGATGCTCCGGTTTCCTCTCACAAGTCCCGAAAGATGTGCTTGTCAGGTGAATTGGACATTCTGAATTCTCCCTCAGTGTACCCGAACAGGCGCCGGAGTGTGGCAACTAGGGGATTTTCACAGTAACTTCATTGCAGTGTTAATGTAAGCCTACTTGTGACAATAACAATTATTTTTTAAAAAAAAGAGTACTTCATTGTCAGGTTGCCAGTCCTTCCGATGAGATGTTAAATCAAAGCCCTGTCTGTTCTCTGGGTGGGTGTAAATGATTCAAAGAACAGGGGAGTTGTTCTCACTGTCCTGGCCAATATTTACCCCTCAACCAATATCACTGAAACAGATTATCTGGTCATGATCATGTTACTCTTTCTGAGAGCTTGCCACTGTGATCTGTACATTACAGCAGTGACTCTACACTTCATAAATTATTTATTTTTTTAATAAATGTTTTCATTCTCCATTTTCACATTTTCCTTCAAGATTTACACCCCAGCCACAGACAGTAAACGGTAACAAATACAAAATCAATCCCCTTAACAATAACAACGATCCCATCCTCCCACCACCCCAAATAACGGCCCACCTGTCCATATATGCATCCAATAAAACAAACCCTCCCACGGTGGAAACAAAAAACAAAGGAGGAAAAGAAAAAAGGAGTCCGGGACCGCCCATGGTCACCATAGAGTCCACTACCCCCCCCAAACACTCAACGCCGTTCAACCTCTGAAAGAGTATCGTACATGATACCCAAGAGTTGTAAACACCCCCACCCCCTCTCCAACTCCTCCCGTCCACTGCCTCTTGTAAAACTCCTCCCCCCAACCTCGGTTCCTTCCCCCCAACTTTCCACCCCGGCTAGACCACTCGGGCCCTGTTCTGCCAGGCTCCGATGGCCACAGCCCCTCCCCCCACCTCACTCCCGTTCACTGGCCGGCTTAAACCGGCCAGCATGGGGGCCCCCGCCCGGGTTCCTTTCCCCCTTGCCCGGCCCTAGGAAAGCCCATAAATCCCCTTTTAGCACACAAACCCCGCATATCCACCTACACCCCAAAGAGCCCTCACTTTGTGTGAAAGTCCCATCACTTCCCTTGTCCAAATATATACTGTCATAATATACGCACAAGTATATGATGGTGCATAGACAGACACTGACTGACACACTGAATGACCAATCAACACACAGAACACAGCAGCCAATCACCAGACAGGACACGGCCACTATAAAGCCAGAGGGCACTAGTTTTCCCGCTCTCTTGGGATGCAGCCTCTGAGACAGCCAGAGCCCATGATCAGCAACACGAACATCCACCATGTGCTAGCAGAATAGTCTGGTAAGGTTACATAGAACATAGAACAGTACAGCACAGAACAGGCCCTTCGGCCGTCGATGTTGTGCCGAGCAATGATCACCCTACTCAAACCCACGTATCCACCCTATATTAGCCTCAGGTCTCCAGTCAACTCAACATAGTGTCAACCCACAGTGCAAGTATGTTTAACAGCTCATAGTTCAATAGAATAGAGTTGTACTTCTACAAGTGTTGGTAGCCTGTCTCTCTCACTGCTATAGTAAACGCAGTCCTCGCAGACCCAGCATACCCAACACATTATATACAACACTGGCTCCTTTAGCCCATACACCCGCACGCAGTGAAACAAAAAAAGAAGAAAATACAGTCATGAGGTTACATCGGCACATGGCCATTTCTCAATTCTGCCACAGTCCTTCTGCCGTCGCAAACTCCTCCGCTGCTTCCGTTCCAAAATAAAAGTCCTTGAGCTTGTAAGTCACCCTCAGCTTCGCTGGATATACAATGCCGCACTGCACCTTGCTAATGTACAGTGCCATCTTCACCCGGTTGAAAGCAGCCCGCCTCCTCGCCAGCTCCACCGTAAAGTCCTGGTATACACGTATACCAGCTCCAGCCCACTGCACCACCCGCTTCTGCTTGGCCCAGCACAGGACCTTCTCCTTCACACTGTACCTACGGAAGCACAGAGTCACTACCCTTGGCGGCTCACTCGCCTTTGGTACAGGCCTGCACGACCGATGAGCCAGATCCAGTTCATACCGGGAGGGATCCTCCCCCTCCCCCAATAGTTTCGCCAGCATCGCAGCAAAATACTCAGTCGGCCTCGGCCCTTCAACTCCTTCGGGCAGCCCCACAATCCTCAAATTCTGTTGCCTGCATCTGTTTTCCAGGTCTTCCATTTTTCCTCGCAGTCCCTTGTTAATCTCCATCACCTTCCGCATCTCCTTCCCCATCGAGGTAAGTTGATCACTGATGTGACCATCAATTCACAAGACACGTGGTTGGAAGTGAACAGTGGGTTTAATAGTCTTACAACTGAGCCTGCCTGCGACGAGATGAACTGGCAGCAGGCTCACAACAGCAGATCTTTATACTTCCAGTTAGTGGGATGAGGCATGGGCAGAACCATGGGCGGAGCCATGGGCGGAGCCATGGGTGGAGCCCAGTACAAACTCCTCATCTCCCCCTATGGGCAGAGCCGCGCAACTGCTCGTCTACTGAGCTTACAAAGGCACAACACATACAATATAACACAGTGTGAATTACTAGGATTGTGATTCACCACATTCACCCCCTGTAAAAAAATCAAGTCCAGCGGGGGGGTGATGGGTCTACAAATTGAGTCGGTCCGGCGGTCGAGTCGTCCTCTGAGATCTACGAAGCACCGGGGTTGCAGCCTCTTCTGGTGGCTGGGTGGTGGTGGTCGGCGAGGGTACCATGGCGGACTCCGGGGGTGATTCTGTCCGAGCTTCGTACCCGACTGGTTCGGCTGGTGATGGGGAGCGCCGGAAACCCATAGGCGCGGGGGCGCAGAGCACGGGCAATAAACCTGCAGGCGTGGGGGCGCCGGGCGCAGGGGGTTGGGTGGGGTTTAGTGTGAGGGGTACCTCGGTGGTAGTGGTGTCGGAGTTGGATCCTGCAGGCGCCAGGTCCCGGAGGGAAACCGTGTCCTGACGGCAGTCAGGGTATTCAATGAACGTGTTCGAGTGGAGTAGGAGCACTCTCTCCATGAGTGGGTCAGTTTTGTGGGTCCGGACGTGCTTCCGGAGGAGAACCGGACCCGGTGTCTTCAACCATGCTGGGAGCGAAACCCCCGTGGTAGTGCCCCTGGAAAAAACAAATAGCCGCTCGTGAGGGGTCTGATTGGTGGCAGTACATAGGAGGGACCTAATAGCATGGAGCGCGTCTGGGAGGACCTCCTGCCATTGGGAGGTCGGGAGCTTCGTGGACCGGAGGGTCAGTAGGACGGTCTTCCAGACCTTTGCGTTCTCCCTCTCCACCTGCCCGTTCCCCCTGGGGTTGTAGCTGGTAGTCCTGCTCGAGGCAATGCCCTTGTCGAGCAGGTACTGACGCAGCTCGCCGCTCATAAAGGACAAACCCCTGTCGCTGTGTATGTAGCTGGGAAACCCGAACAGGGTGAAGGTACTGTGCAGGGCTCTGATGACTGTGTGGGAGGTCATATCGGGGCACGGGATAGCAAAGGGGAAGCGAGAGAACTCGTCTATGACGTTTAGGAAGTACACATTCCGATTGGTCGAGGGGAGTGGCCCTTTGAAACTGATGCTCAGGCGTTCAAAGGGCCGGAAGGCCTTTACCAGGTGGGCCCTGTCTGGTCTATAGAAGTGCGGTTTGCAGTCCGCGCAGATCGGGCAATCCCTGCTGATGGCTTTTACCGCCTCGGTGGAGAAAGGCAGATTTCGGGCTTTGACGTAGTGGGCAAGCCGGGTGACCCCTGGGTGGCAGAGGTCATTGTGGATAGCTTTGAGGCGGTCGTCTTGCGCGCTGGCGCACGTGCCGCGGGACAGGCATCTGGGGGCTCGTTGAGCTTCCCCGGTCGTACATGATTTCGTACTTGTAGGTGGAGAGTTCGATCCTCCACCGTAGGATCTCATAATTTTTAATTTTGCCCCTTTGTGAGTTGTCAAACATAAAGGCAACCGATCTTTGGTCGGTGATGAGGGTGAACCTCCTACCTGCGAGGTAGTGCCTCCAGTGACGTATAGCTTCCACGATGGCTTGTGCTTCCTTTTCGACCGAGGAGTGTCGAAGTTCCGAAGCGGAGAGGGTTCGGGAGAAAAAGGCGACTGGTCTCCCTGCCTGATTTAGAGTGGCTGCGAGAGCTACCTCTGAGGGTCGCTCTCCACCTAGAAGGGGACGGATTCATCCACCGCCCGCATGGCCGCTTTGGCGATGTCCTCCTTGATGCAGGTGAAGGCCTGGCGAGCCTCAGCTGACAGAGGAAAAAGTGTGGCCTTAAATAGATGGCGGGCTTTGTCCGCATATTGAGGGGCCCACTGGGCATAATATGAAAAGAATCCTAGGCACCATTTGAGGGCCCTGGGACAATGAGGGAGAGGGAGTTGTAAGAGGGGGCGCATACGGTCCGGGTCGGGGCCCAGGACTCAGTTTTCCACGACATAGCCGAGGATGGCTAGCCTGGTCGTGCGGAAAACGCATTTCTCCATGTTATACGTGAGGTTGAGTTTCTGGGCCGTCTGGAGAAATCGATGGAGGTTGGCATCATGGTCCTGCTGATCATGGCCGCAGATGATGACGTTGTCCAAGTACGGAAACGTGGCCTGCAGCCCGTACTGGTCCACCATTCGGTCCATTGCTCGTTGGAACACCGAGACCCCATTCGTGACGTTAAAGGGAACCCGGAGGAAGTGGAAGAGGCGGCCGTCGGCCTCGAACGCCGTGTAGTGGCGGTCCTCCGGGCGGATTGGGAGCTGGTGGTATGCAGACTTCAGATCCACCATGGAGAAGACTTTATAATGGGCGATCTGATTCACCGTGTCTGCAATCCTGGGGAGGGGGTACGCATCGAGGAGCGTGAACTGATTAATGGTTTGGCTATAGTCCACTACCATTCGGAAATTTTTCCCCGGTCTTGACGACCACCACCTGAGCTCTCCAGGGGCTGTTACTGGCCTCTGTGACCCTCTCACGTAGAAGCCTATGGACCTTGGTTCTGATAAACACCCTGTCCTGCAGGCTGTATCTCATGCTGCGAGTGGCTATGGGTTTGCAGTCCGGTGTGAGTTTGGCAAAGAGTGGAGGGGGGGTCGATATTTAGCGTAGTGAGGCTGCAGATAGTGAGTGGGGGCAAGGGCCCGCCGAAGCTGAGTGTGAGGCTTTTGAGGTTGCACTGGAAGTCGAGTCCCAGTAAGAGTTCGGGGAGTACGTCTAGCTGGAAGTTCGAGTAGCTGGCGCCCTGAATCGTTTGTTCACCTCCAAGGGCGCACTGTCGTGACCCTGAGTGTGAGCCCGAAGCGAGGGAGATAGTCTGCCGTGCAGGGAAAATAGGGAGTGAACAGCGTCTTACCAGATCTGGGTGTACGAAGCTCTCGGTGCTCCCGGAGTTGAAGAGGCACAGTGTACTGTACCCATTGACTTTAACGGTCATCATCGAGTTGCGAAGGTGTTTCGGACGCGACTGGTCCAACGTGACCGCGCTGAGTTGCGGGTAGTCGGCGGCTCGATCAGCTGTGCTGGAGTGGCCCCGTGATGACTGTCCGCTGAGGTCGTAGTCTTCGAGGTGAGTTTCAGAGGTTGAAGAGGATGGATCCCAAGATGGCCGCCCCCGTGGATTGCACGTGGCGGGTGGCGAGGAAGATGGCGCCCAAGATGGCGGCCCCCATGAGTCGCATGTGGCCGGCCGCGTGGAGGGGGGTTGCCAAGATGGCGGCCCCCATGAATTGCACGTGTCGGATGGGGGCGGAGTCGGAGTACAGGCCACAGCATTTTGGGGCCTGCGGGCCTGTGAGTTTTGGAAACGAGTGCTTTGGGCTGCAGGAGAGTTTGGAGAGGGGGATTTTTTCGCTAGGCATACCCGGGCATAGTGTCCTTTGCGACCGCAGCTGCTGCAGGTTGCGTTGCGGACCGGGCAGTGCAGCCGTGGGTGCTGGGGCTGTCCGCAAAAATGGCACACTGGGGCTGCGTAGTGAGTGGGTGGTCGCGCGGCGCAGGCCTGGGGCAGTCGCTGGTCGGGGGCCCAGGATGGGGTCGCTTGGTCCGCGGGGAACGAGGTGAGGCTGCGGAACGAGACCTCCATGGTAGGAGCCAATTCTACAGTGTCCTCCAAGTTCTGGGCCCCTTTTTCAAGCAACCGCTGGCGCACATAGTTTGACCTGAGCCCTGCCACGTACACATCTCTGACAGTGAGCTCCATATGCTGTTCGGCTGATACGGCTTGGTAATTACAGTCCCGAGCTAAAGCTTTTAAATCCCGCAGGAATTCATCCAACGACTCCGCGGGGCGCTGGCGGCGGGTCGTAAAAATGTGGCGTGCGTAGACCTCGTTGATGGGCCTCACGTACATTCGAGCTAGCATGGCTAGGGCCTCCGTATATGAGGTAATACTGTTAAGTTGAGTAGAGATACGGTGGCTCACCCTTGCGTGCAGTAGGCTGAGTTTCTGCTCCTCCATAGTTTCTGATGTGCTTGATTCAGCCAGGTAGGCGTTGAAACATCTGAGCCAGTGTTGAAAGATTTCTTTCGCCTCTGCAGCCTACGGGTCGAGTTCTAGTCGATCAGGTTTGAGGGCTGATTCCATAGTCGTTTTCTTCAAGTTTCCTAAGACTATTAAATTGATGTGACCATCAATTCACAAGACACGTGGTTGGAAGTGAACAGTGGTTTTAATAGTCTTACAACTGAGCCTGCCTGCGTCGAGATGAACTGGCAGCAGGCTCACGACTGCGGAGCTTTATACTTCTGGTTAGTGGGAGGAGCCATTGTCGGAGCCCAGTACAAACTCCTCATCTCCCCCTATGGGCAGAGCCGCGCAACTGCTCGTATACGAGCTTACAAAGACACAACAATACAATATAACACAGTGTGAATTACTAGGATTGTGATTCACCACAATCACCGTGCTGCAATAATGTCTCTTCCACGTCCTTCAGCGCCTCCCCTTGCTCCCGCACCTCCGCCACTGCCGTCCTCACCGGGGAAATCGCCTCCTCCACCAGCGCACTCAAAACCTCCCTCATCTCCTTCCTCATTGTCTCCATGTATTTTGTAAACTGCCTTTCGAATTCCGCAGCCATCACCTTAGTTATTTCTTCAGCCGTAAGCAATGCGGCCTCCCGTTGGTGCTCCAGCCTCCATTTTCTTTACCGACCCCGCGGTGACCTTTCTACTCCCCGACGGACTTTCAGCTGTTTTCACGGCCATTTTTTTACTGGCCCTCGACATATCCCTTCCCTGTGCTTTCTCCTGGCCTTCACCCCCTTCGCTGCCCCTAGGACCGGGCGTCAATCCCCGACAATGCCGTTCCCGAACGGGAGCCCTCCAACGCGCGGCTGCCTCCCACCCGCCGTCACCGGAAGTCACTTCATAAATTATTTCATTGACTAAAGTGTTTCTGGATGACTGAGGTTATGCTTGACAGCGTTATATAAATGCAAATATTTTGTTTCTTCTTTCTCCCCGGGTGTGACTGGAGCGGTTGCGCACTTTGAACCCCAGGAAGATTTTCATGCATTGACAGTAACAGGCAATAAATAACTTGTATCTGTTTACAGTTACTGCCATCCAGACAACACTGAACCATGACTTTAAGAGCAGGGTTGGGGCATCGATTCAGGTTGATGAGGGACACACCCTTGAAATATTAAGACAGAATTTCTTTCTACAACTGACCTACTGCTTAATTCTAAAATATCTGTTTCATATTAATTCAGATGATCATTTATTTTTACGTCTGTTTATTTACTCCAAATGGCTACAAACTTACTTCTGTTATAACCTGCCAGATTATTATTGGCTGGGGACTAATGGAAATCCCACAATCCTTGGTGAGTATGAGCTCCCCCAATGAGGAGGGCGGAGAAATCATTAGCAGAGTCACTTGCATAAGTAGAGCTGGCCAGTGTGGAACAAACTAGAGGAGAGAGTGGTGGTGGAGTACTGCTGCTGTATTTATGTAATTGTAAATAAAGTTAATTCTTTTTGATTCTACAAACTCGTGCTGAATTCTTTGTGGCCCACACAAAAACTTCCCAAGTGATAAAGACAACATTAGGAAGCAAACATAAAAAATGCAAGCAGTTAGAAATAACAATGATTGAGCTGCTCCGGGTAAAACTAAATAATGAAAAGCTTGTAACTATATTGAGACTTTCACAACCTCCAGATGTCCCAAACACTTTCCAGCTAATGAAGGTTTTTTCTGAAGTATCATAAGTTTTTTATTATTGTCACAAGAAGGCTTAACACTGCAAAGAAGTTCCTGTGAAAAGCCCCAAAGTCGCCACACTATGGCGCCTATTCGGGTACACTGAGAGAGAATTCAGAATGTCCAAATTACCTAACAGCACGTCTTTTGGGACTGTGGTCACTGTGGTAATATCAAGCACTGTGGAAACTTGTCAGACAATTTTTGCACAGCAAGACCCCACAAACAGCAATGACATAATGACCAGATAGTATTTTTGTGATAAAAGCAAAATACTGTGGACGCAGGGATCTGAAATAAAAATATAAAGGGCGCGATTCTCCCAGAGAGGGAGAAATCGTAAGGCTGGCGTCAAATCCGGGCGGGTTTGACGCCAGCCCCCCCCTCCCCGACCGGGAACCGATTCGGTCCCCGGTCGGGGCTAGCATGCCACCGCCGCAAACTCCGGCAGCGCGGGCTTAACGAATTTCGTTAAGCCCGCTTGCCAGAGTTTGCGCCGGCTGACGCGTCACATGACGTCAGCCGCGCATGCGCGGATTGGAAGACTCCAACCAACTTCAACGTCATCGCGCATTTGCGCGAAACCCGCGCATGCGCGGGCCGGGATGCCCCTCAGCCGCCCCGCGAAGTGATACAGCGGGGCGGCGGAAGGACAAAGAGTGCGCGGGTATCGGACCCGCTGCCCGCGATTGGTGCCCACCGATCACGGGCCCATGGCACCCTTGGCACGGCCGTGGTAGTGCCGTGCCAATCGGTGCCATGGTTTTAAAAATCGGCACTTTACGGCCGTTTTTACGAACGGCCAGACCAGGTGTGTTTGCCGTTCGTAAAAACAGCCGTAAAGGGCTTGGAACTCGGCCCATCGGCCAGCTGAGAATCGCTGCTGGTCGTAAAAAAACGGCGGCAGCGATTCGTGTCGGGAGTCGGGCGTGGGGGGGGGGGGGGAGAATAGCGGGAGGGCGTCAGACTAGCGTGGCCGTAAAATTTTACGAACCCCGCTATTCTCCGCACCGTCGTGAGTGCGGAGAATTGCGCCCAAAGTGTTCGGAAAACTCAGCCGGTCTGGCAGCATCTGTGGAGAGAGAAACAGAGTTAACCTTTCAAGCCCAACATAAATTCTTTAGAACTCGTGAGGTAGGAATGTCATGGGTTTTATGCTGTTGAAAAAGGGTGGAGGGATGGGTGGAGCAAAACAGGAGGTCAAGGAAAGGTTTAGCTAGAGGGCAGAGGAGATTAGATGGCAAAGACGTCATGAAACCAAAGGCAAATGGAATGGTAATGTTATTATTAAAGAAACAAAGTTTGACCCAGAGTAGGTGGGAATAGCAGAATAAAGGCCAGCTCTGTCTGAACGCAACATCATGAGGACTAGATACAATCTGAGACAGTTTTCAGAGAAAAAATAAAAATGGAGGACAGATTTCATAGTCCAGACTTCCGGTGGCGGCTATGTGGAGCTAAGCCACACGTTCGGCAGCTCCCGCTAAAAACGGACTTTGGGGCTCTTTTCAGGGCCCCCAACAGAGCTTCTTCGACGATTCCCGACGTGGGAAGGGGTCTGGAGTAGATCCCTATGGTCCGGACCAGGAGTGGGGTGAGCAGTAAAGCAGTGGAACTGCCCCTGGAAAAACGGGGGAAGGGAAACAAAATAGTGGCAGGCGGAGCCCTTGAGGAGCTGAGGCAGTGGGCGCAGGAGCAGCAGGAGACTCTGCTGCGCTGCTTCCAGGAGCTTAAGGTGGAACTGCTGGAGTCGCTGAAGGCTACCACCAGAGAGCTGATGGAGACCCAGACAGCCCAGGGGGCTGTGATCCGGGAGCTGCAGCAGCAAGCCTCCGAAAGGGAGGATGAGGCCGCGGCCCTCGCGGGGAAGGTGGAGATGCACGAGGCGCTCCATAAAAGGTGGCAGGAGCGGTTCGAGGAGCTGTACAACCGGTCGAGGCGGAAGAATGTGCGGATCCTGGGCTGGAGGGGAGGGACCTGGCGGCCTATGTGGTCGTTATGCTGAACACGTTGATGGGAGCTGGGTCCTTCCAGGGGCCCCTGGAGCTGGAGGGGGCCCACAGAATACTGGCCAGGAGGCCCAAGCAGAATGAGCCGCCGCGGGCGGTGCTGGTGCGGTTCCACCGGTTCGTTGACCGGGAGTGCGTGCTTCGGTGGGCCAAGAAGGAGCGGAGCAGCAAGTGGGAGAACACGGAGGTGCGGATCTTCCAGGACTGGAGTACGGAGGTGGCTAAGCGGAGGGCCGGGTACAACCGGACGAAGGCGGTGCTCCACAGACAGAGTGTGAAGTTTGGCTTGTTGCAGCCGGCGCGTCTGTGGGTCACCTACAAGGACCGGCACCATTATTTTGAGTCCCCGGAGGAGGCGTGGGCCTTTATGCAGGCCGAGAAACTGGACTCAAACTGAGGGTTAAAGATGGGGGATTTTGTATGAAAATGTAATTGTGTTTAATTTTTGCTCTGGAGGGGGGGGTTCTCTGTTTAATGCAAGATGTGTGTTGGCTTTAGGGTGGGTGGGGCGATGTCTTTATGTCTTTTTGTATGGGTCTGGTGGACGGGTTCGGGCAGGGAGGTAAACTGGGAGTGCGGGGAGAGGGGTGGTGGGGACTGGCAATGGGAGTTGCCCTAGAGGAGGCGGGGTTGGGCAGGGCGAAAGCACGGGCTTCTCTCAGGTTTCCCGCGCTGTGGGATGATGGGGGGCGGGGTCGGGGCTGAGAAGCGCGGGCTGTTGCTGGCTGTTATATACCCGCGCAAGAGGGGGTGGGGGGGCCTGCTGATGGGCACGAAGGGGGAGGAGTAGTCCCACGTGGGGAGGAGTCGGAGGTATGGCGCAAGTCGCCGGGTCAGCAGAAGTTAGCTGGCTCACGGGAGTGCTATGGAGGGAGGGGCGCGGTTAGGGGGGTCCTAGCCCGGGGGGGGGGGGGGGGGGGGGGGGGGGGGGCACTGGGTTGCTGCTGAAATGGTCAGGAAGGAGCTGGAGGATGCAGGGGGTGCTTGGGGGGGGGGGGGGGGGGGGAGTTGCCGCCGTGGGGAACAGGCCGAGCGGGGGAACGCTGGCCAGTGGTGGGCAGGGGATGGGTTATGGCTAATCGGCAGGGGAGGGGGGCAGAGAGCCCTCTGATCCGGCTGATAACCTGGAATGTGAGGGGGCTGAACGGGCCGGTTAAACGGGCCCAGGTATTTGCGCACTTGAAGGGGCTGAAGGCGGATGTGGCCATGATCCAAGAGACACACCTGAAAGTGGCGGCGGACCAGGTTCGGCTGAGGAAGGGGTGAGTGGGCCAAGTATTTCATTCAGGGCTGGGTGAGAAGAATCGGGGGGGTGGCGATCCTGGTGGGAAAGAGGGTGTCGTTTGAGGCGTTGAGGGTGGTGGCTGACAGTGGCGGGTGGTATGTGATGGTGAGTGGCAAGCTGCAGGGGGAGCGGGTGGTGTTGGTGAATGTTTACACCCCAAATTGGGACGATGCGGGGTTTATACGGCGCATGTTGGGCCACATTCCGGACCTGGAGGTGGGGGGCCTGATCATGGGGGGAGACTTTAACAATGTGCTGGATCCCCCATTGGATCGATCCAAGTCCCGGACGGGTAGGAGGTCGGCGGCGGCTAAGGTGTTGAGGGGGTTTATGGATCAGATGGAAGGGGTGGATCCCTGGAGGTTTGTGAGGCCAAGGGCCAGGGAGTACTCGTTTTTCTCCCACGTGCATAAGGCCTATTCGAAGATTGATTTTTTTGTCCTGAGCAGGGGGCTGGTTTCGAGGGTGGCGGATGTTGAATACTCTGCCATTGCCATTTCGGATCATGCCCCGCACTGGGTGGACCTCGGGCTGGGGGAGGAGAGGGACTAGCGTCCGCTCTGGCGCTTGGAGGTGGGGCTGCTGGCAGACGAGGAGGTGGCCGGGAAGGTTCGGGGGTGTATTGAGAGGTACCTTGAGGCCAACGATAACGGGGAGGTCCGAGTGGGGATGGTCTGGGAGGCATTGAAGGCGGTGATTAGACGGGAGTTGATTTCCATCCGAACCCATAGGGAGAGGGGGGAGCAGAGGGAGAGGGAGAGATTGATAGGGGAGATGGTGAGGGTGGATAGGAGATATGCGGAGGCTCCGGAGGAGGGATTGCTGGGGGAGCGGCGTAGTCTTCAGGCCAGGTTCGATCTATTGACTACCAGAAAGGCGGAAGCTCAGTGGCGGAAAGCACAGGGGGCGGTGTATGAATATAGGGAGAAGGCGAGCAGGATGCTGGCACACCAGCTCCGAAAGCGAGACATGGCCAGGGAGATTGGGGGAGTGACGGATAGAGTTGGGAAGGTGGGCGGAGGGGGTTAGACGTTAATGGGGTCTTTAGGGACTTCTATGGGGAACTGTACCGGTCTGAACCCCGATGGAGGGGGGGGGGGGGGGGGGGGGAATGGGGCGCTTCTTGGACAAGCTGCAATTTCCAAGGATGGAGGAGGGGCAGGTGGAGGGACTGGGGGCGCCGATTGAGCTGGAGGAGCTGGTTAAAGGGATAGGGAGCATGCAGTCGGGGAAGGCCCTGGGGCCGGATGGGTTTCCGGCCGAATTTTATAAAAGGTATGCGGACCTGTTGGGCCCCCTGTTGGTCTGGACCTTTAACGAGGCAAGGGAGGGGGGGGCTTTGCCCCCAACTATGTCACGGGCGCTGATTTCCTTGATCCTGAAGCGGGACAAGGACCCTCTGCAGTGTGGGTCATATAGGCCGATCTTGCTGCTAAATGTAGACGCCAAGCTGCTGGCAAAGATCTTAGCCACAAGAATAGAGGATTGTGTGCAGGGGGTCATTCACGAGGACCAGACGGGGTTTGTGAAGGGAAGGCAGTTGAATACAAACGTACGAAGGCTCCTCAACGTTATTATGATGCCGGCTGTGGAAGGGGAGGCGGAGATAGTGGTGGCATTAGATGCGGAGAAGGCCTTTGATAGGGTTGAGTGGGGGTATCTGTGGGAGGTGTTGGAAAGGTTTGGGTTTGGGGAGGGGTTTATCCAGTGGGTGAGGCGGCTCTACGAGGCCCCGATGGCGAGTGTAGCCACGAATAGGAGGAAGTCGGAGTACTTTTGGCTGTACCGGGGGACGAGACATGGGTGTCTCCTGTCCCCCTTGCTCTTTGCGTTGGCAATTGAGCCCCTGGCCATGGTTTTGAGGGAGTCAGGGAACTGGAGGGGCCTGGTGCGGGGTGGGGAGGAGCATAGAGTGTCGCTTTATGCGGACGACCTGTTGCTGTATGTAGCGGACCCGGTGGGTGGGGGGGGGGGGGGGGGGGGGGGGTGCCGGAGGTGATGAGGATTCTCAGCGAATTTGGGGGCTTCTCGGGGTATAAGCTGAACCTGGGCAAGAGCGAGTTGTTCGTGGTGCACCCAGGGGATCAGGAGGAGGGGATTGGTAGGCTCCCACTGAAGCTGGCAGGGAAGAGCTTCAGGTACCTAGGAGTCCAGGTGGCTGGGAGCTGGGGGGCCCTGCACAAGCTCAACCTCACAAGGTTGGTGGAGCAGATGGAGGAGGAGTTCAAAAGGTGGGATATGTTACAGCTGTCACTGGCGGGGAGGGTGCAGTCCGTTAAGATGACGGTGCTCCCAAGGTTTTTGTTCCTGTTCCAGTGCCTTCCAATCCTTATCCCGAAAGCCTTTTTTTAGGAGAGTGAACAGGAGTATTACGGGATTTGTGTGGGCGCATGGGACTCCGAGGGTGAGAAGGGTGTTCTTGGAACGGGGCAGGGATAGGGGGGGGCTGGCGCTGCCCAACCTCTGTGGGTATTATTGGGCTGCCAATGCAGCGAAGGTGCCTAAGTGGGCAATGGACGGGAAGGGGGCAGCATGGAAGAGGATGGAGAGGGCGTCCTGTGTGGGCACGAGCCTGGAGGCGCTGGTAACGGCGGCGTTGCCGCTCCCTCCAACGAGGTATACCACGAGCCCGGTGGTGGCGGCTACCCTCAAAATGTGGGGGCAATGGAGGCGGCATAGGGGAGAAGTGGGGGGCTCGATGGAGGCCCTGATACGGGGGAACCATCGGTTTGTTCCAGGGAGCATTGAGTGCGGATTTCTGGGCTGGCACAGGGTAGGGGTTAGGAGGTTGAGGGACCTGTTTGTGGAGGGGAGGTTCGCGAACTTGGGGGAGTTAGAGGGGAAGTTTGGGTTCCCCCGGGGAACATGTTTCAGTACATGCAGGTTAGGGCGTTGTGGGGGGGGGGGGGGGGGGTTAACAATGGTTATGCTGTTAATATTGTATTGTTTATATTTTGTGAAAATTTTTATTAAAATTATTTTTTAAAAAAGAAAGATTTCATAGTCCAAAGTTGTTGAACTCAATGCTGAGTCCAAATGGCTGTAAAGTGCCCTATCAGAAGATGGTGTTGTTCCTCCAGCTTGTATTGGGCCTCACTGGAACAATGTAGCAGGACAAGGACAGAAATGTGAGCATGAGTGAAAGATAAAATACCAAACAAGAAGTTCAGGGTCATGCTTGAGGATTGTGTGAAGGTGTTCTGCAAAGCCATCACCAAGTCTACGTTTAGTCTCCGCAGAGTTTAGGAGACTGCATTGTGAGCAGTGAATGCTAAATTGAAAGAAGTGCGAGTAAATCACTGCTTCGCCTGGAAGGTATGTTTGGGGCTGAGGACGAAGGAGGTAAATGGGTAGGTATTTCCCCTTCTGCGATTGCATGGGAAGGTGCCGTGAGAAGGAGATGAGGTATTGGAGGTGATAGAGGAGTGGATCAGGGCATTGTGGAGGGAATGGTTCTTCAGAATGCTGACAGAGGGAAGGGGAAGATGTGTTGATGTCCCATTAGAGTTGGCAGAAGATAATCCTTTAATGTTGGAGGTTGGTAGAATGTAAAGTGAGGGCAAGGGAACCCCAGCATGGTTCCGGGAGGGAGGAGAAAGAGTGAGGCAGAGATATGGAAAATCAGTGTGACACAGTTGAGAGCCTCATTCACCAGCAATGGCCTCAAAACCTCTGGTCAGTGCTATTGATCAAGGCACTAGCTCTTCCAGATTCCTAGTTTTTAATCTACAGCTGAAATCGTTGTTCAGCACCAAGTAGAAATTTTACAGAAACTACCACAAGAAGGATGGGCAGAAGAGGTTCCCAAGGAGATTTAGCATTCTGATTTTGAGTGTATTGAGAAGACATGTGATAAACTGAAGCAACTGAAGATAGATGTTTTGTCTGTTAAAGCATTTGGGATAAATATTGTGCAGAGCACCCGGGAGAACTCTTTTCCAAATAGTGCTGTGGATTCTTTTATATTCATTTGGGAGGGCACATGGGGCCTCTGTTTCATCTGAAAGACAGTACCTCAGGCAGTGCAGCGCTTCCTCAGTCCTGTTCAGTGGGATTATGTGCTCAAGTTTTAGGAGCATATTTGAACCTTCTGTACTAATTTGGCTTAGCTCAGTTTGCTGGACAGCACCACAGTGGTTAGCACTGCTGCCTCACAGCGCCATGGACCATGGTTTCATTCCGGCCTTGGATGACTGTGTGGAATTTGCACTTTCTCCCTGTGCATGCGTGGGTTTCCTCCCGCAGTCTACAGTCCAAAGAAGTGCAGGTTAGGTGGATTGGGCATGATAAAAATTGCCCCTTAATGTTCAGGGATGTGTAGGTTAGGTGGGGTTACAGAGGTAGGGAGTGGGCTTTAGTAGGGGGCTCTTTCAGAGGGTTGGTGCAGACTCGATGGGCTGAATGGCTGCCTTCTGCACTGTAGGGATTCTAATGACAGCTGGTTCAGAGCGAGGCCAACAGGGTGGATTCGTTCCCATGCCGGTTGAGGTCATTCATGAAGGCCCCCACCTTCTCACCCCTGAGGTGTGGCGATCCTGAGGTTAAATCACCACCAGTCAGCTCTTCCCCCTCAAAGTGGAAAGCGCCTTTACTCAAGAGAGGAGAGGGTTTCCCTCTGAAACAGTTGTCATGTCCTGAACCCATCCATCACTTGATCAGCAACAAAAACATGAAGAGCCAGGCTGTGACACTCACCCTCTGCTGCAAATAAGCTGAAGGGCCTCCAGATGCCCGTGATACGCCGCCCAAAGGGTCGGGGTCATCCCGTCCTCATCCGGATTGTTGAGATCCCGCCTGGTGGCCTCCTTAAGGGGACCCAGGTAGCCATCCCTGGCTGCCTTGTGGTACCTGTCAGTCATGGCACAAATCCTCAAGCCTGCCGCTCACACACCAGGAGTGAAGCAGCCAGTGGGTGAGAGAGAGAGAAGCCGGAGATGTCACCTCACCGCCCAGGGTGGGATATTCAGGACAAAAGTCCACTCGCCAGAAACTGCAATTTAAGGTAGCCCAGTTGGCAAACTAATCTCAGGTATTATTTCCCGTCATTCCCCCCTCTCGCGCGTTTCTTAAGCGCAGCATTTGTTGTTTTTGGACAATAGGTGTATTTTGCAACAAAAAAAAACTATTTAAAACGGAACTTCAAAGAAGTGAGTGTATGCACAATTCTGTTCATCTGGGGAACAAAATCTCTTATTTGTTGTTGCAATCCCCCCCCCCCCCCCACGCAATGCAACATTCTCTCTATTTTGCATCGATTGTGACTCCAATATTTGTAACTGAATCCTCAGCAGGTTTTTTTTTGTCGTTTTAGTTTGCGTTATTCATTTTTTTCTCTCGAGAAAGCAGGACGACCTTAAAGAGCAATAACAATATAAACAGCCGACCTTTGAATTATAGGCTGCTGTCAAAACTGGAAATTCTTTTCCTATTCGATGTCCTTTGAATTGCAGTGAATTATTCCGCTTGAGGAGCATAATGAATTCATATTAATAATTACATTCTTCTGTTGGGAAGGAGCTGTTTGCAGCCAGACACCATCGATGCACTGGGGGATGGGTAAGTTAAACATTGAAGAGGGATTCAGTCATTTAATGGGGAGTTCATATCAAACTAGACCAGCCACACTGGATG